>NW_015170328.1:48531-61174 GCF_001447785.1 Gekko japonicus | reverse complement strand
AAGAGCAGGTAAAGAAAGAGGTACTTTTCTCCCTTTCTCACAATACAAGAACTCGTGGGCACTCCATGAAACTGCATAGCGGTCGGGTTAGAACGGATAAAAGGAAGTACTTCTTCACCCAAAGAGTGATTAACAGATGGAATTCACTGCCACAGGAAGTGGTGGGTGCTACAAGCATGGACGGCTTCAGAAGGGAATTAGATAAGCATATGGAGCAGAGGTCCATCAGTGGCTATTAGCCACAAGGTATAGCTAGGGGCCCTGGGGCAAGTGATGCTCTGTCTTCTTGGTGCTTGGGCATTTGTCTCTTTAAATCCCTTCTCCGAGCCAAGCCAGCCAGTATGGGGGCATGGGGGGGGGCTTGGAGGACGCATTTAAAGTTGTTTCCTTTCCGCCTCTCTCTCCCTCCCTCCTCCATCTATTTGCTTTCTTTCCACTTTCTTTCTTCCCACCTTTCTTTCTGTCTTTCTTCCCTCCTTCCCCATCTAAAGTTAAATGGTTTCTCCAAGCCCCGCCACACCGGCAGACTGGCTAGGCTCGGAGAAGGCATTTGCCTCTTTAATTTAATATGCAAATTTGTATACTTTTTCAATTAAAAAAACATGTGTGTTCACGTCTTGTGGCTGTATAGAAATATTATTTGGTATCGTGGTGCGTCCCCCTTAAGTTTATGAAGCGAAATACCATCTGGGTCTCTTAGGGAGGATATAAGAAAACTTGGCAATTGTTCAAGCAGCAGCTGCAGCTAATTTACGCACTGTAACTGACTAGGTTGGCAGTGGAACAGAGACAACATTTTCAGGAGAAAAAAGCAAGTTTTCTTCCGCTGAGGCGGCTAACTGATAAAGGACTTTTCTTTCTCCTTTTCTCCTGTTTGTAGCCTTGCCAACCGCCTGTTGAGGATAACTCCAACTTGTCAGCATTCTGCTCAGGACAGTCTTAGTTCTAGCGGCTTGGGAACTACTGCTTCACCCGCTCAGCGCATTGCCTCAGTGTTTTAAGCCTTTTTGGACATTATTATCTCTCCCGGTGTTTTTCTGTAGAGCTGTGGCCCGCTGCGGTGCAGGGAGATACGTATGTGTTTTTTATCTTTGTTTGGTGTAGTGGTTAAGTAAAGTAAAGGTAAAGGTTCCCTTGCTCGAAAGCCAGTCGAATCCGACTCTAAGGTTGCGGTGCTCATCTCCGTTTCAAAGCCGAAGAGCCAGCGCTGTCCGAAGACGTTTCCGTGGTCATGTGGCCGGCATGACTAAACACCAAGGCGCACGGAACACTGTTACCTTCCCACCGAAGTGGTCCCTATTTATCTACTTGCAATTTCTTGCTTTCGAACTGCTAGGTTGGCAGGAGCTGGAACTAGAGATGGGAGCTCACTCCGTCATGCGGCACACTCGGGTCTCGAACTGCTGAACTACTGACCTTCCACAGCCTGCAGTTCAGCGTCTTAACCACTTGAGCCACCGCAGCTCCAGTGGTTAAGTGCCTGGACTCTAATCTGGGAGAACCGGGTTTGATTCCCCACTCCTCCACTTGCACCTGGCTGGATGACCTTGGGCAAGCCGTAGTTCTGATAAGAGCTGTTCTTGGGGAAAAAGAGCAGTTTCTGCCAGAGCTCTCTCAGCCCCACCTCCCTCACAGGGTGTCTGTTGTGGGGAGGGGAAGGGAAGGGAGTTTGTAAGCCGCTCTGAGACACCTTTGGGTAGTGAAGGGCGGGGTATAAATCCAATCTCTTTTCTTCTTCTTCCTCCTCGTAAATAAAGATATGTTGACTGTTGGAGAAAACAAGTGTGTGGGACGGTGCAATTAGTGAGAGCGTCCTTGTATCCCGGGAGGGGAGCCCAAGGACAGGAGACCTACTCGAAAGGAGAGGATCTTGCTACTCGCCTGGAGGTCTGAACTAGCCAGCTCTCGAGGTGAAACGACCGGGGAGGCTGACCCCAGACTCATACAGTGGCTCTCAGACATCTGACGTTTATTCTACGTGGCTCTTACGTTAAGCAAGTTTGGCCACCCTTGACCTAGAGCGTCACCCCTCAACGTCGGAAACGCAATAACGTCGCTCCCAAGAGGGTGGGGCTTCCCCCGCCGGCCAGCTGGGCTGCGGTGGATTGGGGCCCCTCACATCACGGGATGCCCTGGCTCCACTGGGGGAACGGCGACCCTGTCTCCCCCGCTTTTCCCAGCTGTTCGGCTCAGCGCAGCTGCCTGAAGACAGGCCTGCTGCCCGTCGCATCTGGTTCTGCCCGGAGTCCGAAATGGACATTGGCCCGAACGAGGATTGATCTGCCCCGGCCTGACAGTCCTTTCTGTTCTTTGGCGAACGAGCACTTTCTCTTGGGACCGGGGCTGGTGATAGAAGACGGCAGAAAGCTAAATAGCTTATATGGCATCATCATTAATCTAGCTAAAGTGATCTGCTATTATGTAATAAAATACACTCAAGAAATGACATTACTAATTTAATGGGAGCGGGGATAAATCAAACGCTCGTAAGAGGAAGAGACCAGCGAGGCCATCGCACCAAAACGAGGGCCCAACGTGAATCAGCTTGCCTGTGATTAAAGATTCTCTGGGCCACATGGGAAACGACGGCCCCTCTGGAATAACTGTGCAACGGTAGTCACTCTCTGGAAGGCAGGGCGAGGGGATTCGGGGCTCCTTAGCCTCCAAAATTCAACAAGGGGGCGTATGGTTGCCAGGTTCCTACCTTCTGCCAGTGGTGGGCTCCAGCCTGCTCTCCTGGGTGTGATGTCATTGCACCGGAAGTGACATCATCGTGCTGGGCACATTGTGAAGCGGATGCTCTAGCCATTTGGCTAAAAACTCTATGGTCACCATAGAGTTTTTAGCCAAATGCGGGAGCGCCCCCCACACGACATGCCTGGCGCGATTTCACCTTCGGGTGACATCATCGCGTCGGGCACGTCAGGAGCGGCATGGCTCTTTGGGGGCTAGCCAGATGGCTGGCGGCGGATCGGGGCCCCCCAAATGGGGGGAAACCCGCCCCTGTCAGGGGGATGGCTAGCCTAAGGGGATGCCGACTTATCAAGCAGCATTTGCTGATTTCCATGCTCTGAAAAACTGGCTATCTAGTATGGGGTCCCTGTGGGCACCTTTGGAATTCTGACACAGTTCGGTAGGCACCAGTGTTCCCTCTAAGCTGAGTTAGTGTGAGCTAGCTCACAGTTTTTTAGCCTCTGGCTCACACATTTTTGTCTTAGCTCAGGAAGAACAGCTCCAGAGCAAACTAATTGATGCTGTAGCCAAATCGCTTGCTCACAACTTTAATGCCAGCAGCTCACAAAGTAGAATTTTTACTCACAAGACTCCACAGCTTAGAGGGAACATTGGTAGGCACCGCCACAAAAAGGCTGCCGCAGTTTACCTTCCACCCTTGTCTTGTGGTGGGTAGTCAGAAGCCTCGCTGAGTAAAGCCCAGTCCCACCCACTTTCTAAAAAAAAAAAACACTTGGCGAGCACCCAGAAAAGGTGTTGGTGCGCCCACGGGCAGCACGTTGGGGAACCCTGATCCAGCACAATTCCATGCTGCCTTTTCTCTTTCATTTCTCTGTTTGAATACTTATAACCCTCTCGGAATGACTCTGAGTTCTCCCTCACTTCACCGGCTAGCATTTCCGTTGTACTTTCCGCAGGTGCTCCCCACGTATCCTCTCAAAGAATCGCAGAACCATAGGGTTGGAAAGGGTCATCTAGTCCAATCCTCTGGACAATGTCATCTGTAAAATAGCCCCACAAGGTAGGCCATTATTACAATTTATTCTCATTATCAACCTTGAGCAGCATTATCCCCGTATCACAGAAGGGAGCAGGGGCTGAGGATAAAGGAAAACGGCTTTCCTCATGTTGTTGTTGTTGTTCAGTCGCACAGTCGAGTCCGACTCTTCGCGACCCCATGGACCAGCTCCCGCCAGGCCCTCCTGTCTTCCGCCATCCTCTGAAGTTGGCTCAATTTCATGTTCGTTGCATCGATGACACTGTCTAACCATCTCATCCTTTGCCGTCCCCGTCTTCTTTGACCTTCAATCTTTCCTCATGGCCACCTCCTAAAAGGTTCACGGTTGAAGTCAGCTCTGGACCGGGGTTTTCCAGCTAGAGACGCCAGCCTCTAGGTGGGGACCTGGGGATCCCCTGGAATTACAGCTCATCTTGACTACAGAGATCAGTTCCTCTGGAGAAAATGGGTGCCTTCTCTGTGGTGGCCCCTCACTGGTGGAATGAGCTCCCGGAGGACATCAGGGCCCTGCAGGACCTCTCGCCTTTCCACAGGGCCTGTAAGACGGAGCTCTTCCGCCAGGCTTTCAAGTAGGGTGCCGCCTCTACACCACAACCCTGGCCCTAACATCAACATCACTACCAACCTGACTTTAATATCAACATCACCACCAGCCGGATGACTAACAGCCTGGCAGGAGCCTGAAGGCGGCTATTCAAACGATGACAGAATGTCACCATTTTGTATTATAGTTAACTGCCGTGTAAGCAGGGGTCATTTCGTGGAAAAAGAGGTGCAGGACCTCATTAGCATAACACATTAATGTAACTTATTTGCATATGCCACACACCTGGACATCACCAGAAGTGTGTCAGAAGGCAACACCCACCGTGCAGGCTCCACTGGACTGTTTTGGATTGCTAGCTATTGGGGGGGGGGAGAATGTGGAGCTCTGTCCTCGCAGAGGAGGGAGAGCTTGTACCTGAATAAAACTTGGTCTTAAAGGTGCCACTGGACTGTTTTGGACCAGGGGGCGGGGGGGGCTCTGCAACTTACCTGGCTGCTTCTTGCTCTCACTGAGGGCTGCTGGGATCAGGGGGTGGGGCTTGTTGCATGTGCCCGCCCCCTGGGCTCTTTACTGCCGGAACTCCGCTCCTGTGCGCTCCTGCAGGAAATGACCCCTGTGTGTAACGATGGTTCTATACTGCATTCTTAACCTAACGTTGTTTTGTATATATTGGAGTTTTTAATGCACACATTTATATGTATGTAAGCCGCCCTGAGCCCGCCTCGGTGGGCAGGGCGGGATACAAATTTGATAAAATAAATAAATAAATGGATAACTGCCCCACTATGGGACTGACTTTAAGCGGGGCTGCTCAGAAGTAACGTCTCATTTTATTCGGTGGGGATTAACCCCCGGGAAAGAGGGTTACAAAGACTGAAGCCTATGCCTTTTAACTATCCATGCAACAAGGGGTCTGAAATTCTGCACGGTGAGATGAATTCACAGAGTGAAAAGCGCGTAAGTGTCAGTATCCGAGCTGCAATCGAGAAGATGCGCCACAGCCCTGACCTGGATAGCCCCAGCAAGCCTGATCTCGTCAGATCTCGGAAGCTAAGCAGGGCCAATCCTGGTGAGTACTTGGGAGGGAGACCTCCAAGGAATACCAGGGCCGGGACGCGGACGCAGGCGATAGCAAGCCACTTCTCTGAAATGTTCCAGCCCTACTAGGGGTCAGCCAGAAGTCAATCATGACAGCCAGGCACACACACACACACACACACACACACACACACACAAAGATGCACCACTATGCTATACTGTACTATAATCTGCCGTGATGCACTGGGGTTTTCTTTCTGTTGAAGGATCTCCCTCCTCTCTTCCCACCCCCTGAGCCTAGGGTACCCCCAACCCAGATGTTTATGGGTCGTTTTCAATCCCCCATCAAATGCCTTTATAAAACACCACCACCATTCCGTGAAAGGAATGGCTTAACACAGAGGTGTCAAACATAAGGCCCAGGGGCCGGGGCCGGCCCGTCCAGGTCTCTTATGCGGCCCGCGAGCAACTAGTGCAAGGGAGGGAACAGCAGACTGCTTGGGGGGAGTGGGGGAACCACTCCGATTGTGGCTTCGGCATGGTGGAAGAACCTCGTCTGTAGCAGTCAAGCAGCGTGGGAGCGCCTGCCCAATGCTGCACCGCTGGCTCTCCAGTCCGCCCATATGGGTTTTCCTTTGCACCCCCCTCTCAGCCCATTGGGCCTTGCAGTGACAATACACCAGCATGGAGCTTACCAGCTGCTATCCTTTATACAGTCATATCGCCTGTACCCAGCCTTACGATTTATGGCACACACGGCCCGGCCCGACAAAGTGACATTTATGTCAGATCTGGCCCTCATAACAAAAGAGTTCGACACCTCTGGCTCAACACCTTCATGCTCATCCCCCCCACCCAAACAAATCCCACCTCCAGGTAACTATATCCACTTGCGTTCCTCCCTTGATACCTTTGTCCTTTTCTTCCTTCCCCTATTTGCCACATTCTCTGTTCTTGGAATTTACACATTTAGAGTCCAGCGGCACCTTTAAGACCAGCAACGTTTTATTCAAGGTACGAGCTTTCGTATGCAAGGCACACGTTTTTCAGATACATTGGAATGGGAGGTAAGGTCCAAATTTATAGACAGGGGCTGGACAGCAAATTTAACATGTAAGATGACGAAGATGTTTTAAGATATGCGAAGACAAAACTAAGTAACAAGCTAAGGTTTATACCAGGGGTGGCCAAACTATGGCTCGGGAGCCGCATGCGGCTCTTTCACACACAGGGGTCATTTCGTAGGAAAAGAGGTGCAGGAGCTCATTAACATACCTCATTAGCATAACTTATTTGCATATGCCACACACCCTGACATCACCGGAAGTATGTCAGAAGGCAATACCCACCGCTCAGGCTCCACTGGACTGTTTTGGATTGCTAGCTACTGGGGGGGTGCAGATCTGTCCTCGCAGAGGGAGGGAGAGCTAGTACCTGAATAAAACTTGGTCTTAAAGGTGCCACTGGACTGTTTTTGACCGGGGGGTCGGCGGGGGCTCTGCAGCTTACCTGGCTGTTTCTTGCTCTGACTGAGGGCTGCTGGGAGCAGGGGGTGGGGCTTGCTGCATGTGCCCACCCCCTGGGCTCTTTACTGCCGGAGCTCTGCTCCTGTGCGCTCCTGCAGGAAATGACCCATTCACACATATTGTTCAGCTCCCGGCAGGGCAGCTGGGGAAGCGAAGGGGAGGCGTGCCTCCCCTCCCCTGATCGGTCTTCCCTTCCCCAGCCCGTGTTCCCTTCCCTGGGTAGGCTTGAGGCAGGGGGGAGTAGAGAAAGAAAGCGCCTTTAACTTTCAATGCGTTCTCAAAGCCCCCCCTCCCCGAGCCTACATATCTCATTGGACAAATAAATATCATGATCAATATCTATTTTTACCCCTTTTGTTGCTATTTTTGACAGTCTCATGTTAATAAAAAACAAATTTGCATTTTTCGATAAAAACGTGTCTGTAATATTTGTCCATGTCGTGCCGCTTTCAAAACATCTGCCGCTTATTCTCTGTGGCTCTTACATTAAGCAAGTTTGGCCACCCCTGAGTTATAAGGACAACAGTCACAAAGCAATAAATGTATCAAAAGAAGAAGAAGAGCAGAAGAGATTGGATTTATACCCCGCCGAGAAGCTCTATCCAGTCAGTAAAAACAAGACCTGGAGCTGACTGTGGCTCAGATCATGAGCTACTCATTGCAAAATTCAGACTTAAACTGAAGAAAATTGGGAAAACCACTAGGCCATTCAGGTTTGACCTAGATCACATCCCTGATGAATATACAGTAGAGGTGAAGAATAGATTCAAGGGTCTAGATTTGATAGATAGAGTGCCTGAAGAAGAACAACAACAACAGTATACCACATAAGTTGATTGAAACAGTTGATTGAAACAACCCAAAATTCCTTAAAGGTGCCACTGGACTGTTTTGGGCCGGGGGGAGCTCTGCAACTTACCTGGCTGCTTCTTGCTCTGACTGAGGGCTGCTGGGAGCAGGGGGTGGGGCTTGCTGCATGTGCCCGCCCCCTGGGCTCTTTACTGCCGGAGCTCCGCTCCTGTGCGCTCCTGCAGGAAATGACCCCTGGGGGAATCAAACCCGCTTCTCCCAGATTAGAGTCCGTGCACTTTACCACTACACTGAGACTCTCCGTTCCCCCCTCTTAGGCGTGGCCTGCCTGGATCTATCTTCTTGGAATTTACAGTTCAGGCTCCTAAACTGGGGTTCCCAACCTCTTGTGTTATCCTATTACACGTGACAACAAGTAATACAGATGAATGAATAACCAAATATACCACATGTGATTATTAATAAGTAGAATAAGATCACTCTCATGGCTCCACTTATCAGCAATTTTTTCAAAAACAGTCCATAGAAACCGGCTCAGCCATCAGCAACGTTTTCAAAAGCAGTCCACCGAAAAAGTTCCTCGGCGTTCTGTAAAATCCTTACTCATTAGTAAACACCAAGGCTGTGCAATGGACGAAAACGGAGTCTATTCCTGGATCCAAAACAATGGCGTTCCTAGTAGCAGACACACGCTGTTTCAAACTTCCAAATGAGATTCTTTAGTCTGTAAATAAGATTCTTTTAGTTGCGAACCGCAGTCCTCCCGATGCGAGGGGCAAGCTAGCTAAAACCAGCCACGTTTCCACAAAGCTTCTTCAAAGCCATTGCCACTGAGAACCAATTCACAGCAGAAAGGCACTTTCAATCCCAATCCCTCCAGATAACTTAAACAAGTGAGCCCAGCCGCATCCTGAGAGGCCAGGCCAAACAAGAAGAGAAGCCCCAAGATCGTGAACCAGGTCTTCCGTGGGGAACTCCCAAGTCCTTCCTAGAGGCAAATATTGCTATTCCGAAGGCTTGGACATGAACCAAATTAAACTATCCAGGTAAGAAATCCCAAAAGGAAATGATATCAGGGCCAAGGGCCCGGCCATGAACTCTGCAGTGCTGTGAGTTCTCAGTGCTCCAGAGAGAGGGCAACCCCACCTTCCCCTCGAAACCATATCCAGGAATTAGGATTGCCAACCTCCAGGCGGTGACTGGAGACCTCCCAGAATTACAACCTATCTCCAGACGACAGAGATCAGCTCCCCTGGAGAAGACGGCTGCTTTAAAGGGTGGACTCTGTGGCATTATAGCGTGCTGAGTCCCCTCCCCTCTCCAAGCCCGGCCCTCCCCAGGCTCCACCCCCAGATCTCCAGGAATTTCTCAACCTGGAATTGGCAACCCTAGGCACTGCCCCGAAACCTCCAGGAATGTACCAAACTGGCATTGGAAACGGAGGTTGCCAGCGTTAGGGTAGGAAATACCTTGAGATTTTGGGGGTGGAGTCTTAGGAGGGCGGGGTTTGGGGAGGGGAGGGGCTTCGGTTCGGCCAGCCTCCCATAGTGGCTGCTTTTCCCAGGGGAACTGATCTCTGTCGTCTGGAAATCGGTTGTAATTCTGGGAGGTCTGCAGCCACCGCCGGGAGATTGGCAACTCTACCGGAAACCCTAAGAGGGGAAGGGAGAGAAAAGGCTCTTCTCGTGAACGGGATAAACCGTAATTGACCCATCAGACAGAATCACACCCGTTTGCCTTCATAAACGCATCCGTCTCTGTCTCAAGCCAGCAGGGAGAAAAGGGCCTTCTGCGCTTTCCAAGGGGAATTAGCTAATGCTCAGTATGCCGGTCGCGTTCCGGCTTCATTCCCTAATTTGTTGATACAATTAAGAGAGGCTTTTCCGCGACAGGAGAGCGAAGGAGAGAGTCTCTAGAAAACGAGAGGCCCTTCAGTCATTCCGATTTCCAAATCGCAAGGAAACGGGCTTCAGACAGGCTCTCCCGCCCTGGCTCTGGGTCCATCCCGACCCCCGTTTTCTCTCCATCGGAGTATCCCCCTCCGCTACCCCCTTCATCTGGGGCTGCCAACCTCCAGGGGAGGGCTGGAGATCTCCTGGAATGGCAACTGACCTCCAGACTACACAAATCGCCCCCTTATTGTTTATTTATCTGAAACATTTCTTCCCCGCCCCCTGGAGAAAACGACTGCTTTGGAGGGTGGAAAGCGGGGCATTATATCCTACCGAGGCCCCTGTCCTCCCTAAAATGCCTCTTCCCATATAAGGGACCGCCTCTTCCCGTATACACCTCGAAGAGAGTCAACATCTCTCGGCGATCCCTGGCCCAAAGGACGTCCACTTAGCCTCCACCAGGGCCAGGGCCTTTTGTTGGGTGATAGTGAGATATTGAGAAAATGGTATTTAGCAGAGATAAGATAGTCCAGCAGAGCCAGAGTAAAATAATTCAGACTGAGAGTCCATGTGTGATTAAAATATAAAGTTTTTACTAAATTCTAGCATGGGAAGGGGAACTGGGATGAAAATAACAAGAGAGCATAATCGGCTACATCCTTACTCTACAAAGACAAAACTAGAAGAGAGACATTATGGCTGCTCTTCTTCTTCTTCAGAACACCAAACAAAGACGGGGAGAAGCCATAAAATGCTAATACACCTTGACACTTTAGTCCCAATCAAATCCCTAGATCAGGGAGAAAATTCCCGGGTACTCTACAGCTAAAGAACATTGGTTACATGAGAAACATGTGACTTCCTGTGAGCAACATAAACAAACATTTAAACCCAGATATACTGAGTGTTTTCAACTTGTAATACCCAACACCTCTTCTGCCCTGGCTCCCACCTGTTCTGCCAGACCTTTGGCTGAGGCAGCGGACGTCCACACTTGGCCCCCTGAGGTTGCTGTCTCCCGCCCACTAATAACTGGCCATACGGAGAAGGAGGAGGAGGAGGAGGAGATTGGATTTCTACCCCGCCCTTCACTCGGAGTCTCAGAGTGGCTTACAAACTCCTTCCCCTTCCCCTCCCCACAACAGACACCCTGTGAGGTACTGAGAGAGCTCTGAAAGAAACTGCTCTTTTTCAAGGACAGCTCTGACAGAACTATGGGTCGCCCAAGGTCATCCAGCAGCTGCAAGTGGAGGAGTGGGGAATCAAACCCTGTTCTTCCAGATTAGCGTCCGCGTACTTAACCACTGCGGTGGCTCAAGTGGTTAAGACGCTAAACTGCAGGCTGTGGAAGGTCAGTAGTTCAGCAGTTCGAGACCGAGTGTGCCGCATGATGGAGTGAGCTCCCGTCTCTAGCTCCAGCTCCTGCCAACCTAGCAGTTCGAAAGCAAGAAATTGCAAGTAGATACATAGGTACCACTTCGGTGGGAAGGTAACAGCATTCCGTGCGCCTTGGTGTTCAGTCATGCCAGCCACATGACCACGGAAATGTCTTCGGACAGCGCTGGCTCTTCGGCTTTGAAACGGAGATGAGCACTGCAACCCTAGAGTCGGACTCGACTGGCTTTCGAGCAAGGGAACCTTTACCTTTACCTTTACTTAACCACTACACCAAACTGGCTCCACACCTACCTACATCAATGGTCCGGATTCTCCCTACGGCAAGCTATGATTATTGACTTTATATGTTTATAATGCATTTTAAAATTTGTATTTATGGAAATGCTGTAACCCGTCCTGAGCCCGTTTATGGGATGGGCGGGATATACATGTGTGGGGGGAATAAACCCCACCTTCCCCAGGCTCCACCCTCAAATCTCCAGGTATTTCCAAAACGCAGAGTTGGCGACCTGACCTTCGACTATCAGCAGCAATCCAGCCTATTGATTATAGTTCCAATACTGGATTCTGTATTCCACTGGTAATTCAATAATTAGTAAGAATACGATTTGGAATTAGATAAACAATCGATACAATATTAAGGATTTCACAGCGATTCCATTTTAGCCTAGGAGCTTGTTCACTAGTTAAAGATGTAGTTTCTTCTGTCGTTAATAGATTATCGCTAACCTTAGGAAAGTCCTTATTTATTCTTTAACGTCTGCTTCTGTATTTGAAATAGGTAATACATTTGGTAATATATCTGATTTTAATGTCCGCTTCTGTATTTGAAATATGTAATATACTTGGTAATGTATCTGATTTTAATGTCTGCTTCTGTATTTGAAATAGGTAATATATTTGGTAATATATCTGATTTTACTTGTTCTACGTAACAACTGACATTATTTGACAAACCCGATGAGTCTATATTTCCCCTCACCCTCTTTTCCCTTCTGCGTCCCACCTTTTTTCTGAGAAAATGAATTAAAACATTTTTTTTTAAAAAAAGCAACAATCCAGCCCAAGTACTTCCAGGCTGGGGAAATGGTTCTAGAAGCCAAAAAGGCCAAACTGAGGCCATTGTACTTTGGTCGCATTACGAGAAGACGGGCGTCGCAGGAGAGTCACTTTGGTCTTACCCTTCAAAGCCCTCCACGGTCTGGGACCAACATATCTACGGGACCGTCTCTCCTGGGAGGACCCCCAGAGAGCACTGTAGGGTTGCCAACCTCCAGTCGGCACCTGGAAATATCCCGCTATTCAAGGCTCTTTTTGTAGAAAAAGCCCAGCAGGAACTCATTAGCATAATAGGCCACACCCAACAGCAGGAACTCATTAGCATATTGGGCCACACCCCTGACAGCACAGCTCATTAGCACATTAGGCCGCCCCCATATGTTACCAGAAGTGTGGTCATCCAGCCACACCCACCTTTTGCTTCTTATTCTGTTTACCTTGTTTGTTGTCAAAACCCAGGGCCTTTTTTTGTAGCAGGGACTCCTTTGCATGTTAGGCCTCACACCCCTAATGTAGCCAATCCTAATGAGTTTCTGCTGTTGGGTGTGGCCTATTATGCTAATGAGTTCCTGCTGGGCGTGGCCAACTTGGGAGCCAGCTGGAACTCCATTCCTGTGCGTTC
>NW_015170328.1:45210-47402 GCF_001447785.1 Gekko japonicus | reverse complement strand
TGCACCTCTGTTCTTTGTCATTCCTCCCCAAAAATAGCCCTGCCGCTATTGCAGTTGATCTCCAGACGACCAAGATCTGTTTCCCCAGGAGAAAATGGCAGCTTTGGAGGGTGGGCTCTGTGGCATTATCTCCTGCTGAGGGTCCCTCCCCTCCCCAAACCCCGCCCTCTCCAGGCTCCACTCCCCAAATCTCCAGGTATTTCCCAACCCAAAGATGGCAACCCTAGACATTGTGCTCCAAGAACAACAACCTTCTGGCAGTCCCTGGCCCCAAAAGCATTAGTCTTGCCGCAGCCCAGGTCGGAGCCTTCTCGGCTCTGGCCCCAGCCTGGTGGAACACTCTTCCGGATGAGAACCTGGTGCAGTTCCGCAGGGCCTGTAAAACAGAAATGTTCCGCCAGGCATACGGTTGACTTCAATAATTGTCAAACCGTATGAAATTGTTTTTAATCATCTGACTATTGTTTCAATTTGTTGTACCCTGCTCTGAGCCTTGCTACGCAAGGAAGGTTGGGTTA
Source organism: Gekko japonicus (assembly GCF_001447785.1). Classification (NCBI taxonomy): domain Eukaryota; kingdom Metazoa; phylum Chordata; class Lepidosauria; order Squamata; family Gekkonidae; genus Gekko; species Gekko japonicus. The sequence goes on along the minus strand of NW_015170328.1, from coordinate 46,884 downwards.
AAAATCAAGAAGAAGAATTTTATTTGACTATTTGTATTTAGTACAACCGACAAATGCACAAACATGAAACGTGCTACAAAAAAAAACAACCCCAACCCTAACAAACAACAAGGGCAATCGGAACAGAAAGCAAATAAGCAATACCAAACATCAGATCTTGCGGCAGCCTATAAACATCCTTGATATTGCCTCTCAGTTAAGTACTTCAGCTTTTTCTGGAACCACTCCCATCTGCATCGGGTAGTTCAGTATTATTGGCCACACTTCTACACACTTCCACAAACAACCACCTTCGGGCGGTCCCTGGCCCCAAAAGCATTAGTCTTGCCCAGGGGTCATTTCGTAGAAAAAGAGGTGCAGGAGCTCATCAGCATAACTCATTTGCATATGCCACACCCCCTGACATCACCAGAAGTGTGTTAGAAGGCAACACCCACCGCTCAGGCTCCACTGGAATGTTTAGGATTGCTAGCTATGGGGGACGGGACGCACAGATCTGCCCTCACAGAGGAGGGAGAGCTTGTACCTGAATAAACCTTGGCCTTAAAGGTGCCACTGGACTGTTTTGTATTGCTATCTGGGGGGGGGCTCTCTGCAACTTACCTGGCTGCTTCTTGCTCTGACTGAGGGCTGCTGGGAGCAGGGGGTGGGGCTTGTTGCATGTGCCCGCCCCCTGGGCTCTTTACTGCCAGAGCTCTGCTCCTGTGCGCTCCCCCAGGAAATGACCCCTGGGGGAATCAAACCCGGTTTTCCCAGATTAGAGCCCGTACACTTAACCACTACACTGAGACTCTCCGTTCCCTCCTCTGCTTGTTGCATGTGCCCGCCCCCTGGGCTCTTTACTGCCAGAGCTCCGCTCCTGCAGGAAATGACCCCTGGTCTTGCCTCAGCCCAGGCCAGAGCCTTCTCAGCTTTGGCCGCAGCCTGGCGGAACGCCCTTCCTGACAAGGCCCTGCAGAATCTGATCCAGTTTTGCAGGGCCCGTAAAACCGAAATGTTCCGTCAGGCATACGGATGAGGCAGAGAGGTCTTTCATCTAGACTGGACTCCCCCAGCTCTCCTCTCCCCCCCTCTCCATCTCGCCGTGCATTACACTGTGTACCAGCTCCGTGTACCAGCTCTATAACACGCACAGCTGCAGAACCTCACCTGGTTACTGTGTGGTCAGTGCCTAAGGCGCCGTCTGAACTTAGCTTTGATTATACCAGGGGTGGCCAAAACTGCTTGAAGTAATAGCCACACGGAATAAATGTCAGATGTTTGAGAGCCACAAGACATGAACAAATATTACACACATGTTTTTATTGGAAAATATGCACATTTGCTTTTTATTAACAATCAAAAATTTAACTGATTTGCTAGTTGTACATATACTGGATACTTAGCACCCTTATGTCAAAAGTTTGTTGATCTTTGCTTTACCCCTTGATTTAGAGTGGAAAGTATAGTCTTCTATTTTTTGAAACAAGCAATTGTATTTTTTCTGATTTTTGATGTTACCTACCTTGATACAAGTTTGCCACTATTGTCATTATTCTGAACTTTTATGTATCCTACTTTATAATGAAAATAAAAATTAATTTAAAAAAAACAATCAAACGAGACTGCCAAAAACAAAAACAAAAGGGCTAAAAATAGATATTGATAATGATACTTATTTGTCCAATGATATTT
>NW_015170328.1:35039-44814 GCF_001447785.1 Gekko japonicus | reverse complement strand
CGCTCCTGCAGGAAATGACCCCTGGTCTTGCCTCAGCCCAGGCCAGAGCCTTCTCAGCTTTGGCCGCAGCCTGGCGGAACGCCCTTCCTGACAAGGCCCTGCAGAATCTGATCCAGTTTTGCAGGGCCCGTAAAACCGAAATGTTCCGTCAGGCATACGGATGAGGCAGAGAGGTCTTTCATCTAGACTGGACTCCCCCAGCTCTCCTCTCCCCCCCTCTCCATCTCGCCGTGCATTACACTGTGTACCAGCTCCGTGTACCAGCTCTATAACACGCACAGCTGCAGAACCTCACCTGGTTACTGTGTGGTCAGTGCCTAAGGCGCCGTCTGAACTTAGCTTTGATTATACCAGGGGTGGCCAAAACTGCTTGAAGTAACAGCCACACGGAATAAATGTCAGATGTTTGAGAGCCACAAGACATGAACAAATATTACACACATGTTTTTATTGGAAAATATGCACATTTGCTTTTTATTAACAAGCAAACGAGACTGCCAAAAATGAAAACAAAAGGGCTAAAAATAGATATTGATAATGATACTTATTTGTCCAATGATATTTGTTTGCTAATGATATTTATTTGTCCAGTTATATTTATTTGTTTGCTAATGATATTTATTTGTCTAAGAGAGAGAGAGAAAGAGAGGTGGAAAGAGAGAGAGAAACAAAGAAAGCAAATAGATGGGGAGGAAGGGAGGGGGAAGAAAGAGAAAGAGAGAAAGGAAGGGAGAAAGGAAGAAAAAGAGAACCGCCTACCCCCCCCCCCCCGCACGGCTTCCCACAGTGCTCCAACCTCCTGTTCAATTCTTAGGTCTTCTTCCTCCACACTTTTTCTATTTGATTACACATATCTATAGGTAACTTATCTTTCTCTATTTAAGTAATACATCTTAATCTATTTTTAATATCTATTGCCTTCAATAATTGTCAAACCGTATGAAATTGTTTTTAATCATCTGACTATTGTTTCAATTTGTTGTACCCTGCTCTGAGCCTTGCTACGCAAGGAAGGTTGGGTTAAAAATCAAGAAGAAGAAGAAGAAGAAGAAGAAGAAGAAGAAGAAGAAGAAGAAGAAGAAGAAGAAGAAGAAGAAGAAGAAGAAGAAGAAGAAGAAGAAGAAGAAGAAGAAGAAGAAGAAGAAGAAGAAGAAGAAGAAGAAGAAGAAGAAGAAGAAGAAGAAGAAGAAGAAGAAGCAGCAGCAGAAGCAGCAGCAGCAGCCGCAGCAGCAGCAGCAGCAGCAGCAGCTAGGAAATGTAGAAGGCAGCAGGAAAAGAGGAAGACCCAACATGAGGTGGATGGACACAATCAAGGAAGCCACTTGGGCCCTCACTCTGCAAGGTCTGAGGAAGGCTGTGAACAAGAGAACACTTTGGAGGACCTAAATTCATAGAGCAGCCGTAAATCGGAAGCCTAAGTGATCCCTAATCCGTGCTCGCCGGCAGTGTTCCCTCTAAGCTGAGTCAGTGTGAGCTAGCTCACAGTCTTTTAGCCTCCAGCTCACGCATTCTTGTCTTAGAAAGGAGGGCTCCAGAGCAAACTAATTTATGCAGCAGCCACATTGCTCGCTCACAATTAATGCCAGTCGCTCACAAAGAAGAATTTTTGCTCACAAGACTCCACAGCTTAGAGGGAACATTGGATCATGCCTTAAATCATTTTATAAGTAACTTTAATTTTTTTAAAAAGTATGTTTTCCAGTTATTATTCTGTATGTACATTTCAACTGAATCTATGTTATTCTCTCTTTTAAACCTTTTCATTAGAACCTAGGGCTGCCAGCTCTGGGTTGGGAAACAGACATGTGGGAGGTGAAGCCAAGGAGGGCAAGGTTGGGGGAGGGGAGGGACTTCAATGGGGCCTCATGCCACAGAGTCCACCTTCCAGAGCGGCCATCTTTTCCCTCCCTCCCCCCTCCCCTATTTGCATTCTTTCTCTGTCGCCCGGAGGTAAGTTGTGATAGCGGCAGATCCCCAGCCACTATTTTTGTGAATTCCCTGCCTTGTGCAGGGGGTTGGACTAGATGGCCCTGGAGATCCCTTCGAACTCTATGATTCTATGATGCCTAGAGGGATGCATTTTTGCACTTTGACTTGAGACTGGCGGCAACGTTGCGCAAGGAAACGATATGTCGGTGACATTTCCCCCTTTGGAGCAGAAGACTTAAGAGTTCCATCTTTACGGAGAAGCCTTTGGCGAAACGCGGCTTGTTCTCAGCTACCTTGCATGTAAAGAATATCAGAGGAACCTATATGGACCAAAGGTTCAGAATATTTTTTTTCCCTGTTTTCCTCCTTTAAAAACTAGGTGCGTCTTAAGGTCAGGTGCGTCTTATGGTCCGAAAAATACGTAAGAGTTCCATCTTTACGAAGAAGCCTTTGGCGAAACGCGGCTTGTTCTCAGCTACCTTGCATGTAAAGAATATCAGAGGAACCTTAGTTCAGGGGTCAGTTCATAGGAAAAGAGGTGCAGGAGCTCATTAGCATAACTCATTAGCATAACTCATTTGCATAGGCCACACCCTCTGACATCACCAGAAGGGTGTCAGAAGGCAACACCCACCGCTCAGGCTCCACTGGACTGTTTTGGATTGCTAGCTATGGGGGGGGGGAGGCTGCTTCTTGCTCCTCGTGGCCCGACTGAGGGCTGCTGGGAGCAGGGGGCGGGGCTTGTTGCATGTGCCCCTGGGCTCCTTACTGCCGGAGCTCTGTTCCTGTGCGCTCCCGCGGGAAATGACCCCTGCCTTAGTTCATCCACTGAGCTCCACTGACTCCTTGAACTCCTGTGGAACTATTAAAGCTAGGAGATTGCATTCCGTATTATCGGAGTTCCTGGTGCATGACCTGATAAAGTTTAAATATATCTATCCCCCGCGGTGTGTAAAACACGCCTTGTTATATTTAATTCCATTATAATTGTATTACATTGGACAGCGTCCTCTTTGTTATATCCTTATTACATTTTGATACAATGGTTTAAGACTTGTGGTTGTTTGTTGCTGAGCACAGATTATTTCCTTTGAGAGCCAGTTTGGAGTCGTGGTTAAGAGCGCATACTCTAATCTGGGAGAACCGGCCTTGATTCCCCACTCCTCCACTTGCAGATGCTGGATGACCTTGGGCAGGCCATAGTTCTGTCAGAGCTGCTCTCTCAAGGGCAGTTCTTGAAAGAGCTCTCTCAGCCCCACCTACCTCACAGGGAGTGTTCCCTCTAAGCTGAGTTAGTGTGAGCTAGCTCACAGTTTTTTAGCCTCCGGCTCACACATTTTTTGTCTTAGCTCAGGAAGGATGGCTCCAGAGCAAACTAAGTTATGCAGTGGCCAAATCGCTCGCTCACAACTGTAAGGCCAGGAGCTCACAAAGTAGAATTTTTGCTCACAAGACTCCACAGCTTAGAAGGGAGCATTGCTCACAGGGTGTCTGTTGTGGGGAGGGGAAGGGAAAGGAGTTTGTGAGCCGCTCCGAGACTCCTTTGGGTAGTGAAGGGCGGGGTATAAATCCAATCTCTTCTCTTTTCCTTCTTCCTAGAGGGTGGCAAGGAACCCTATCAGATCCCTTGATGAAGTATAAAGCAAAATGCATAGGGATCTCGAAGAAAGAATAAACTATCTCGTTCCTTTCTTCACTCCTGCTTTGGTGGGTGGACACTACAGTACTATACCCTGCTGAGGCCCCTCCCCAAATCCCACCCCTCCCAAATATCCAGGAATTTCTTCATCCTAGAGTTGGCAAAATCGTGTGTGCGAACCTAAGCTTGGGAGTCTTGGGAGAAACTTTATAGGGACCTTTCCCACTAAGCAGGGACCAGCTCCAGCCTTCAGCACGAACTACTCTCTCACAATCTTGGCTCTCTCTCCATCCGGCTGGAAAAATCAAGACAAAGGCAAATGGGCCATTAGAAACTAATTACTAGGGTTTCCAGGTCCCCCCTAGCTACAGCCAGATGATGGGGGGTTGCTAGGGTTGCTAGTTTCCAGTTGGGAAACTCCTGGAGATTTGGGGATGGAGCCTGGGGAGGGCAGGTACCTCAGTGGGGTACGATGCCCGAGAATCCACCCTCCAAAGCATCCGGGATGAGGAAATTCATGGAGATGTGGGGAGTGGGATTTGGCGAGGGACCTCAGCAGGGTATAATGCTGTAGTGTCCACCCACCAAAGCAGGAGGGGGGAAAGGGACCAGTTTGGTGTAGTGGTTAAGAGAGCAGACTCCATTCTGGGTGGGCAGGGTTTGATTCCCCACTCCTCCACATGCAGCCAGCTGGGTGACCTTGGGTCAGTCACAAGTTCTTTCAGAGCTGTCCTCTCGGGGGCAGTTCCGGAGACAGCTCTCTCAGCCCCGCCTACCTCACAGGGTGTCCGCTGTGAGGAGGGGAAGGAAAAAGGGATTGTGAGCCGCTCTGAGACTCCTTCGGGTAGTGAAGGGCAGGGTATAAATCCAATCTTCTTCTTTTACCTCACAGGGTGTCTGTTGTGGGGAGGGGAAGTGAAAGGAGTTTGTAAGCCGCTCTGAGACTCCTTCGGGTAGTGAAGGGCGGGGTATAAATCCAATCTCTTCTTCTTCAAACCACCCATTTTCTCCACAGGAACTGATCTCTGTCGTCTGGAGATGAGCTGTCATCCAGTGGATCTCCAGGTCCCACCTGGAGGCTGACATCCTTACTGGGAATTACCCTACTTGGTCTTGGTTTGCATCGGCAAACCTCACGGAGAAGACTTCAGAGGGAGTCGGAAACGGGACTGACACCAGAGCTGTGAAACGCGCACCAAGAGTCCCTCCTCCCCGCGCCGGAGAAGGATATATTCTGCTGGCACAGATTATAAATACGGATGTCATGAAATATTCATCTGATCCCCAGGTACCGGCTCACAGCATTTCCGCTCCACTGGAAAGAGGATGCAGTAACCTTGTGTTGCAGATTGCCACAGCGCGGGGGGTGAGGCGCAGTGGGGGAGAGGTGGGGACTGTGGACCGGCAAAGACCTGCTGTCTCGATCTGAGGTTGTGTGAGTGTGTGTGTGTGTGTGTGTGTGAGTGTGTGTGTGTGTAGGGGCTGAGGGGGGGGGGGAGATCTTCAAGGCCAGCTGGTTCCGAAAGATGGTACGCTCGGCCGATCGCTAAGACCGGAGCCAGGAGACGCGATATCCTGGTCGGATCGCTGGTGGCACCGCCTGCCATTCAGAGGGAAGCTCTGGGGCACCGGAAGCAAGCCTGTGTGCACAGAGAGATAATTCGGTTTGTCAGCGAGGGTCTCCCTTGTGTGTGTGCGTGGGGAGGTGCGCACTGCTTCACATGCTCCTGAAAGCATCGGCCTCCCTGTATCTTTGCCAAAGGAGAGGGATGAGTCAGAAACTGTACCAGCTGCCCACGGGGGTAGCCTGGCAAAGCGCTTCGCTGTCATTCCGGCCTGGCCGGCAGGAAGGACTGCAGTGCAGGCCCTAATTGATTTAATTGCTAGATTGATAAGCTAACAAACTAACTAACTAAATAACTAACTATATATTGGAATCATAGATTTTGGAAGGGACCTCCAGGGTCATCTAGTCCAACCCCCTGCACAAGGCAGGAAATTCACAAATACCTTCCCCCCACACACACACACCCAGTGACCCCTGCTCCATGCCCAGAGATGACAAAAAATCTCCAGGATCCCTGGCCAAACTGGCCTGGAGAAAAATTGTTTCCTTACCCCAAAGTGGCGATTGGCATTTCCCTGGGCGTGTAAGAAAGGGCCACAAGAACTACGCTCTGATGCAACCCTCCCTGCCTTCCCTCTCACCATCTGCCCAAGTTCACAGAATCCGCATTGTTGTCAGAGGGCCATCTGGCCTCTGCTTGAAAACCTCCAGAGAAGGAGAGCCCACCACCTCCCGAGGAAGCCCTTTCCACTGAGGAACCGCCCTGACTGTCAGGAAGTTCTTCCTCATGTTTAGCCGAAAACTCTCCTGATTTAATTTCAACCTGTTGGTTCTGGTCTGACCTTTTGGGGCAACAGAAAACAACTCCTCACCGTCCTCTATAGGACAGCCCTTTGAGTTCTTGAAGATGGTTATCATATCACCTCTCCATCATCTCCTCTCCAGGCTAAATGTACCCGGCTCCTCCAGGCTTTCCTCACAGGCCTTGCTCTTCAGACCCAATAGATGGATGGATGGATGGATGGATGGATAGATGATGGATGGATGGATGGATGATGGATGGGATTTATACCCCGCCCTTTACTACCCAGAGGAGTCTCAGAGCAGCTTACAAACTCCTTTCCTTTCCCCTCCCCACAACAGGCACCCTGTGAAGTAGGTGGGGCTGAGAGAGCTCTCTCGACTGCCCTTGAGAGAACAGCTGTGCCAGAACTATGGCTTGCCCAAGGTCATCCAGCCAGGTGCAAGTGGAGGAGTGGGGAATCAAACCCGGTTCCCCCAGATTAGAGTCTGCGCACTTAACCACTACACCAAACTGGCTCATGATAGATAGATAGACAGACAGACAGACAGACAGACAGACAGACAGACAGACAGACAGACAGACAGACAGACAGACAGACAGACAACACTATTGTTTGTTGATTCCTCCACTGGGACCACATTTTAACAGATGCCTCTCAGAGATAGGGGAACACTTTATCCCCCCCCCCAGCTCTTTTAGCCCCGGTGTGCTCTTTTTTCCAAGCTCATTTGGTCCTGGTGTGCTTTGGATAACGTATGCAAGGCAGATGGGGTTGCCAGCCTCCAGGTGGGTTTCTGGAGATCTCCTGGGATTATAACTGGTCTCCTGATCTGCAGACATCCGTTCCCCTGGAAAGAACGGCTGCTCTGGAGGGTGGACTCGACAGCATAACACCCCACTGAGAGCCCTCCCCTCCCCTCCCCAAACCCAGCCCTTTCCTGGCTCCATCCCCCAAATCTCCAGGAATTTCCCAAGTCGGAGTTGGCAACCCTAATTTAGGAGGACTGTATGCTGCAATTCGAATGCACGAAAGGTGCGAAATGGGGTCAGGATTCAGCTTTCTGAGAATTATGGCTGTGTCAAATTAACAAAGTAGGGTCCTAAGCCTCCAGGCTGCCGCTGTGATGTACTTGAAAACGTGTGGGATGTGGCCGTGGGAATCGCGCAATGCGGAGGGGTTGGCAGAACACAGTTTCCAGACGCTAACATGGAGGCTTCCGTGCCGTTTAATCTCTTTGCCCTCACACACGGCTAGCAGAAGCAGAATAAATCACATCATCAAATAAGTTTTGCAGGCTGGCATCATTTATACAGGACGCAGAAGTCAGCTCTCTCCCGTGCAGAATTTGGTTTTTCCTGAGCACACACTGCTATCGGATTTGGCATGAAGCCCTGGCAATAAAGAATGAAAAGGAGGCCTTTCTTTCTTTAAAAAAAAAAAAAAACCCTAGCGGCACCTTTTGTGCATTAAATTGTCCATTAGTTTGCGCTGCTTTCAGCAGTTCCAAAAGCGACACGGAAATGGTCAGGATTCGGTATTATTGACGTTTCATAAAAATCTGACAGGCCACCGTTCATTTTTCTGCACACCATGACTGGCGCCCCTAATGGATTGTCCTACGAGCGGAGCTGAACCAAAACTCCTTGGGAGCGACGGCATGGATTACAGCTGGACTTTGCAGAGCTGAGGGCTCTTTTTGTAGCAGGAACTCCTTTGCATATTAGGCCACACCCCCTAATGTAGCCAATCCTCCAAGAGCTTACAGAGCTCTTCTTACAGGGGCTACTGTAAGCTCTTGGAGGAGTGGCTACATTAGGGGTGTGTCACTTAATATGCAAATGAGTACCTGCTACAAAAAGAGCCCTGCGGCGGGCGCAGCCAAGGTGATGAGGGGGTTGGAGCCCCTTCCCTAGGAAGAAAGGCCAAAGAGTCTAGGACTTTTCAGTTTAGAAAAGAAACGTCTAAGGGGGGGGGACCCGAGGGAGGTTTATACAATTACGCAGGGGGTGGGGAGAGCTAACAAAGAGAACTTTTCCCCCCGCTCACAAAACGCTAGAACTCGAGGGCATCCAATGAAGCTGACGGGCAGTAGGTTGAGTAGGGACAAAAGGAAACACTACTTTACACGGGGAGTGATTAAAATGTGGGATTTGCTGCCAAAGGTTGCAGTGATGGCCACAGGAATAAAGAGCTTGAAAAGGGGGTTAGACAGATTCATGGAGGAGATGTCTCTCAAGGGTTACTTGCCATGGTGGCTGAGGGGAACCTGCACATTCAGAGACACTAAACCTCTGAATGCCAGAGCCAGGAGGCAAAATCAGGGGGCCTCTATGCCATTATTGGCCCTCCAAAAGAACTGGTTGACCACTGTGTGAGACAAGATGATGGACTAGATGGACCACTGGCCTGATCCAGCAGGGCTCTTCTGATGTTCTTATACAGGCCTTGGCCTCTATGCCCTGTTGTTGGCCCTCCAGAGGAACTGGCTGGCCACTGTGTGAGACAGGATGCTGGACTAGGTGGACCCCTGGCCTGATCCAGCAGGGCTCTTCTGATGTTCTTATACAGGCCTTGGCCTCTATGCCCTGTTGTTGGCCCTCCAGAGGAACTGGTTGGCCAGTGTGTAAGACAGGATGCTGGATTCAATGGACCACTGGTCTGATCCAGTAGGGCTCTTTTTATGCTCTTATGGTCTTAAGGTATCATGTCAGGACCATAAAATCTGAAATGGCCACTTACTTGTAAAGATTGGTTTACATCGTCATGGGGAAAACGTATGGATTCTAAGTTGTCTACTCTGAATTTGTCCATGGATATGACTGTCCGTTCACCTACCAATGAGCTCGATAAAATAATCAAGGACCGTAGTTTAAAACTGGACTCAACGGGTTTGCTCTCCTACTGCAGGGGAAGTGGAATAAATTAGATAAGTACGTAGGTAGGTAGGTAGATTGATTAGACGATAGAAGATAGATAGATGCAGGGGTCATTTCCTGTGGGAGCGCACAGGAGCGGAGCTCCGGCAGTAAGGAGCCCAGTGGGCGGGCACATGCAACAAGCCCCGCCCCCTGCTCCCAGCAGCCCTCAGTCAGACCACGAGGAGCAAGAAACAGCCAGGTAAGTTGCAGAGCCCCCCCCCGGGCCCGCCTTCAGGCATAAGCTCTCCCTCCTCTGTGAGGGCAGATCTGCGCATTCCTCCCCCCCAATAACTAGCATTCCAAAACAGTCCAGTGGAGCCTGAGCGGTGGGTGTTGCCTTCTGACACACTTCCGGTGATGTCAGGGGGTGTGGCATATGCAAATAAGTTATGCTAATGAGTTATGCTAATGAGCTCCTGCACCTCTTTTTCCACAAAATGACCTCTGGTTGTAAGTAAACCAAAAAAAACCTCTGATATTATTATGCAAACTATTCAATAATTATCCAGCATTCATGTTTTGGTACAAGCACTAACGCTGCATTAAGCTGAACGTAAACACAGGTTTCAAGGTCTGCAGTATAAGACACTTTTCAAAATGGACTGAGTAAGTAGAGAACACAACACCTTTTTGACGGCTGCGGTCCCTTGATAAAGGACTGAACATGGGGTGTGGGTAGGGTTGCCAGCCTCCAGGTGGGGCCTGGAGACCCCCTGCTTTGAAAACTGAACTCCAGACGATAGAGATCAGCTCCCCTGGAGAAAATGGCGGCTTTGAAGGGTGGGCTCCATGGGACTGTCCGATGCTGAGGTCCTTCCCCTTCCCAAACCCCGCCCTCTCCTGGCTCCACCCCAAAAAAATCTCCAGGAATTTCCCAACCCAGAGCTGTCGACCATAGGTGTGGACCTGGCCCATT
>NW_015170328.1:22899-34840 GCF_001447785.1 Gekko japonicus | reverse complement strand
CTATACCTTGTGGCTAATAGCCACTGATGGACCTCTGCTCCATATGCTTATCTAATTCCCTTTTGAAGCCATCCATGCTTGTAGCCGCCACCACTTCCTGTGGCAGTGAATTCCATGTGTTAATCACTCTTTGGGTGAAGAAGTACTTCCTTTTATCCGTTCTAACCCGACCGCTCAGCAATTTCATGGAGTGCCCACGAGTTCTTGTATGGTGAGAAAGTTCTTGTATTGTGACGGGACAGACAGATGCGTCACACGCCAGGGGTTCAGTCCCTGCGTCCTCAGCCCCGGCGGCAGCTTCAGGAAAGCGTTCTGGCCTAGGGCTTGAGGCCTTAAAAATAATAATAACAATAACAACCACAACAATAACAACAACAACAATAATAATTAATAATAAATAAATAAATAAAGCACCCCAGCCCTTGCATTCCCTGCCTCCTCTCCCGATCCCGCTGCCCGGCCGGATCCGCCTCCGTATGGCAGGCGTGCAAAAAAGGGATCTGCCAAGAAGCCAAGCCAGGAAGGGATCCCAGGGTGGGGATTGGCCACAGAGGTGATTGACAGGAGGCCGCACGCGCTCAGAGGGGCTCCAAGGCGCTCAGGGGCAAAGGGGAGAGAGGTTTCAGGGGCGGGGCTTGGGAGGGGAGGGGCCTCAGCAGGGCCTGATGGCCGGAGAGCTTCACACCCTCCAAAGCAGCCTTTTTCCTGGGGGGGGGGCTGATCTCTGTCGCCTGGAGATCAGCTGTACTACCAAATCTCCAGACACCTCCTGGAGGTTGGCAACGCTGTAATCTCCAGACTACAGAGAGCAGTTCCCCCTGGAGAGAGCAGATGCTCTGAAGGCAGGATTTCGGGAGGGGAGGGACCTCAGCCAGGTAAAATGCTATACAGACCACCCTCCCGAGTAGCCATTTCCCCCAGGTTAACTGGTTTCTGTCACAGGAGATCTCCAACCGATACCTGAAGGTTGGCACCTCTAAAAGCCATAGAGTTCAGTGTCCAAAGCAGCCATTTTCTCCCTATTGTTTGGAGAGCAGCTGTGATTCTGGGAGATCCCCAGGCCCCACCTGAAGGTTGGCACCCCCAGGGGACGGAAGTTTAAAATCGTATGACGAAGATCTTCTTTCAGTCCTGTCAAGTGTATCTCTGCGACGGTGTGTGTAGCCTCCTTTGAAAAATAACAACAGAAAACTAAATTTGAGGCCCTCCCTGAAAGTGAGGCCTGGGCCAAACGGCCGCCTTGATCCTTACAGCTGCCAACTCTGACCTGAGAAATTCTTGGAGATTTGAGGGAGGTGCCTGCGGAGGGGCGGATTTGTGGAAGGATTTCTCCGGTATACCACAGCTCCTGTCCTCCAGTTTGGTGTTGTGGTTAAGTGCACGGACTCTAATCTGGGAGAACCGGGTTTGATTCCCCCACTCCTCCACTCGCACCTGGCTGGATGACCTTGGGCAAGCCGTAGCTCTGATAAGAGCTGTCCTTGAAAAAGAGCAGTTTCTGTCAGAGCTCTCTCAGCCCCACCTACCTCACAGGGTGTCTGTGGTGGGGAGGGGAAGGGAAAGGAGGCTGCTCTGAGACACCTTTGGGTAGTGAAGGGCGGGGTATAAATCCAATCTCTTCTTCTTCTTCTTTTACCTCACAGGGTGTCTGTTGTGGGGAGGGGAAGGGAAAGGAGTTTGTAAGCCGCTCTGAGACTCCTTTGGGTAGTGAAGGGCGGGGTATAAATCCAATCTCTTCTTCTTCTTTTACCTCACAGGGTGTCTGTTGTGGGGAGGGGAAGGGAAAGGAGTTTGTAAGCCGCTCTGAGACTCCTTTGGGTAGTGAAGGGTGGGGTATAAATCCAATCTCCTCCTCTGCTCCTCTCAAGCTAGTTTCTCCAGAGGAACTGATCTCTGTAGTCTGGACATAAATTGTAATTCCCGGAGAACTCCAGGCCTCACCTGGGGGCTGGCACCCCACGACAGGCCCTTTCCAGAGGTGCTGCGACGCTCCGCTTCCCACCAGACCGCAAGTCGCTGCTCAGAGATTTTGAATTCCCTCACCCAGGCATGCCCGCTGTCTAGCTGTCTCCTCCATATCTGTCACAAATCACCTAAAAGCACTCTGCCGATCGTAAAAACTTGGCGTCAGACATCAAGGACAGTACTGTCGATAAATTTCTAACAAGAGAGGTGCCAGGGATCAACTTTGCCTGAAGGTCTGCTCCGCTGGGATTCGCTGGGAAAGCAGGAAACCCTCAAGACTGCGGTACCCGTGCACGGAATTCAGTCCAGGGTTCATAATTGTTCTCTGAAAGGCATGCTTTTAGTCCGTAAGGCTGCAAAGACAGGCTTATGTGGACAATGCCAAAGGAGGAGCTGGATATCTGTGGGCTACACATAAGCCGAACTGCGTTCCCCCGCGTTCCCCCCCCCCCCGAAATGACCTCTGCGTAAAATAAAACAGGATTTTTTGGTGGGCCTAAAATCGGGTGCGCCAGAGATTCTTTACTCCTCTTCCGGACTAACAGGAGCAGAATAAATTGCGCAGAGTCCGAATCGTGCTAGTGTGCTTAATGCAAATGATACATACGGACTGTAGAATCCATCTTTGGGTAGCACAGAGTTTGTGCCATCTGGGTAAAGGGTATTTACTTAGAATAATACAGAGGTACGCACACCCCAGTCAACCGTCACGTGCCCTTGGGTGCAGAACCCTTCCCTTTATTGTGATTCCTGAGGGAAAGGCACTCTTGTGTGTCCTGGAGCTTGCAAAAGGGACAATGGTGGTGGAGGAAAATGCCATCAAGTCACAGGCAGCTTATGGCAGCCCTGTGAGGTTTCAATGCAAGAGGCACTCAGAGGGGGTTTGCCATTGTTTGGTTCTGCATTAGCAACCCTTAGTGGTCTCCCATCCAAGTATTAACCAGGGTCAACCCAGCTTAGCTTCCAAGATCTGACAAGATCAAGTCAGCCTGGACCATCCAGGTCGGGGCAAAACGGCACAGTAAGTTACAATGGTTTTCCTTCATGCAGGGCTCTTTTTGTAGAAAAAGCCCAGCAGGAACTCATTAGCATAATAGGCCACACCCAACAGCAGGAACTCATTAGCATATTGGGCCACACCCCTGACAGCACAGCTCATTAGCACATTAGGCTGCACCCCCATGTTACCAGAAGTGTGGTCATCCAGCCACACCCACCTTTTGCTTCTTATTCTGTTTACCTTGTTTGTTGTCAAAACCCAGGGCTTTTTTTGTAGCAGGAACTCCTTTGCATGTTAGGCCACACATCCCTAATGTAGCCAATCCTAATGAGTTTCTGCTGTTGGGTGTGGCCTGTTATGCTAATGAGTTCCTGCTGGGCGTGGCCAACTTGGGAGCCAGCCGGAACTCCGTTCCTGTGCGTTCCTGCCCAAAAATAGCCCTGCTTATGAGCAAAAATTCTACTTTGTGAGCAGCTGGCATTGCAGCTGTGAGCAAGCGATTTGGTTACTGCATAAATCGGTTTGCTCTGGAGCCATCCTTCTTGAGGCTAAAAAACTGTAAGCTAGCTCACACTAACTCAGCTTAGCGGGAACACTGCTGGCAACCCGAGTATCCTCCGCAATTAGGGTTCCCAGGCCTCCCTGGCCACTGGATAGGGATGAGGCGTAGGGTTGCCAGCTCCAGGTTGGGAAATTCCTTGAGATTTGGGGATGGATAGGGAGGACAGAGAGCCCACTGGGGTCCAATGCCATAGAGTCCACCCTCCAAAGCATCCGTTTTCTCTGGGGGAACCGATCTCTATAGTCGGGAGATGAGGTGTAATTCCAGGGGATGGCGTCCCTCTTAAAAATACTCGCGTCGTCTCAGATGAGGAAAGGTTAAGGCGCTTTATGTACGCGGACCGCCACTAGGGGTCCGTGACAAAGACAGGAGCTTGGCTCCCCTGGACAATGGGAACATAGGATCCTAGTTCCCCCCAGCCCCAACCAATAGCTACTTTGGTGGTAAATTCAAACCCTCCAATGGACTAAGGCTGTGCTAGATGGGTGTGTATATAGTTGGCCTTGCAGGGCCGTTTGAGTAGTCTTGTGTTAAGTACAATAAACGTGTGCAACTCATGTCGTCGTCCGAGTCCTCCAGGCGGCGAACCCAGCACTTTTCACCTAGTATAGGAGGCTGGAGATCTCCTGGGATTACAACTGACCTCCGGGCGACAGAGATCAGTTCCCATGGAGAAAAAGGCCACTTTGGAAGGTGGACTCTGTGGCATTGTATCCCATTTAAGCCCCTCCCTCCACAAACCCCGCCCTCCTCAGGCTCCACCCCCCAAAATCGCCAGGCATTTCCGAAGCCGGAGCTGGTATCCGTGTAAGTATAGGCTGCCTGACAGGATGCAGTTTTACAGGCCAGACCAGGAAAATACTGGTTATTTGACACCTCTAGCTCTGTCTCATTCCAGCCTCTAGCCCCTAACTATTCCCCAGCTCCAACCTGTCACTGACCCTCCATCCAGCTCTGTGCTTAAACTGGCCTAGGCTAGACTGCCCCAATTTAACCGTGATGTGGATGGGCAAGCAGCACACGTGGAACTCACTGCCACTGCCCAAAAACAGCCCTGCTTATGAGCAAAAATTCTACTTTGTGAGCAGCTGGCATTGCAGCTGTGAGCAAGCGATTTGGTTACTGCATACATTGGTTTGCTCTGGAGCCATCCTTCTTGAGGCTAAAAAAACTGTAAGCTAGCTCACACTAACTCAGCTTAAAGGGAACACTGCTGGCAACCCAAGTATCCTCCGCAATTAGGGTTCCCAGGTCTCCCTAGCCACTGGATAGGGATGAGGCGTAGGGTTGCCAGCTCCTGGTTGGGTAATTCCTTGAGATTTGGGGATGGAGACTAGGGAGGACAGGGAGCCCACTGGGGTCCAATGCCATAGAGTCCACCCTCCAAAGCATCCGTTTTCTCTGGGGGAACCGATCTCTATAGTCGGGAGATGAGGTGTAATTCCAGGGGATGGCGTCCCTCTTAAAAATACTCGCGTCGTCTCAGATGAGGAAAGGTTAAGGCGCTTAGGGCTCTTTAGCTTGGAGAAACGCCACTAGGGGTCCGTGACAAAGACAGGAGCTTGGCTCCCCTGGACAATGGGAACATAGGATCCTAGTTCCCCCCAGCCCCAACCAATAGCTACTTTGGTGGTAAATTCAAACCCTCCAATGGACTAAGGCTGTGCTAGATGGGTGTGTATATAGTTGGCCTTGCAGGGCCGTTTGAGTAGTCTTGTGTTAAGTACAATAAACGTGTGCAACTCATGTCGTCGTCCGAGTCCTCCAGGCGGCGAACCCAGCACTTTTCACCTAGTATAGGAGGCTGGAGATCTTGGTGCTTGGGGGGGTCAACAGTGGGAGGGCTTCTAATGTCCTGGCCCCACTGGTGGACCTCCTGATGGCACTGGTATTTTTGGCCACTGTGTGATACAGAGTGTTGGACTGGATGGCCCTTTGGCCTGATCCAACATTGGCATCTCTTATGTTCTTATGTTCTGGCACTGAAAGCAAATTCCAAACCCCGAGCCTTTTTGAATCTCGGCTTAGAGTGAAGTTCCAAATTCTGTCTGTAATGAAGATCCCCCCCGAAATCTGAAGCTGGGCCTCTTTTATAGCCTAGGCAAGAGCTTGAGGAATCTGAGAAGTCAGGGCAGGAGCTTGTCGGATCTGGTTTTGTAGTTCCTGGTGTTATGTACGCGGACCGCCACTAGGGGTCCGCGACAAAGACAGGAGCTTGGCTCCCCTGGACAATGGGAACATAGGATCCTAGTTCCCCCCAGCCCCAACCAATAGCTACTTTGGTGGTAAATTCAAACCCTCCAATGGACTAAGGCTGTGCTAGATGGGTGTGTATATAGTTGGCCTTGCAGGGCCGTTTGAGTAGTCTTGTGTTAAGTACAATAAACGTGTGCAACTCATGTCGTCGTCCGAGTCCTCCAGGCGGCGAACCCAGCACTTTTCACCTAGTATAGGAGGCTGGAGATCTCCTGGGATTACAACTGACCTCCGGGCGACAGAGATCAGTTCCCATGGAGAAAAAGGCCACTTTGGAAGGTGGACTCTGTGGCATTGTATCCCAGTTAAGCCCCTCCCTCCACAAACCCCGCCATCCTCAGGCTCCACCCCCCAAAATCGCCAGGCATTTCCGTGTAAGTATAGGTTGTCTGATATCCGTGTAAGTATAGGTTGCCTGACAGGATGCAGTTTTACAGGCCAGACCAGGAAAATACTGGTTATTTGACACCTCTAGCTCTGTCTCATTCCAGCCTCTAGCCCCTAACTATTCCCCAGCTCCAACCTGTCACTGACCCTCCATCCAGCTCTGTGCTTAAACTGGCCTAGGCTAGACTGCCCCAATTTAACCGTGATGTGGATGGGCAAGCAGCACACGTGGAACTCACTGCCACAAGGCAGTGATGGCTACCGTCCAAAGATGGATTGTAAACGGGGCGGGACAGATGTGTCGAGGGTAGGTTTTTCGTTGGCTAGTAGCCAAGTCAGCTGACTGGGATAGGGTGGCCAACTCCAGGCGGGGAAATTCCTGGAGACTTTGGGGGCGGAGCCTGGGGATGGCGGGCTTTAGGAAAGAAGGGACCTTAGAAGGGTATAATGCCATAGATTTGATCCTACAAAGCAGCCATTTCCTCCAGGGGAACTGATCTTTGTCATGTAGTGATGGCCACAAGAATGAACAGCTCTAAAAGGGGATTGAGATAGACTCATGGAGGATCAGTCCATCCATAGTTAATACCCATTGTTGCTGAGGGGAACCTCCATATTCAGTGGCACTAAACCTCTGAATCCTGGAGGCAGGAGGCAACATCAGGGGAAGGCCTCGGCCTCTATGCCTTGTTGTTGGCTCTCCAGAGGAACTGGTTGGCCACTGTGTGAGGCAGGATGCTGGACTAGATGGATCATTGGTCTGACCCAGCAGGGCTCTTCTGATGTTCTTATGTAGGCCTCGGCCTTTCTGCCCTGTTGTTGGCTCTCCAGAGGAACTGATTGGCCCCTGTGTGAGGCAGGATGCTGGACTAGATGGACCCTCACTGGTCTGATCCAGCAGGGCTCCTCTTATGTTCTTATCAGGGGAAGAAGGCCTCGGCCTCTCTGCCCTGTTGTTGACCATGCAGAGGAGCTGGTTGGTCACTGTGAGGAGACAGGATGCTGGACTAGCTGAACCACTGGTCTGATCCGGCAGGACTCCAGAAGGCCTCAGCCTCTCTGCCCTGTTGTTGGCTCTGTCCAGAGGAACTGACTAGCCACTGTAGGAGACAGGACGCTGGACTAGATGGACCACGGGTCTGATCCAGCAGGGCTCTTCTAATGTTCTTATCTGGAGAGCGGTTGTAATTCTGGGAGACCTCAGTCGGCAGCCCTAGACAGAGACCTCCAGGTTTTCAGATACTGGTAAGCAGAAGCACCCAGACACTGAGGGCTACTTCTGGCTGGCTCTGCTTAAGGACTTGGCTGTAGCAGGCGGCTGACCACTGCCAGAAAAAGGATGCTGGCCTAGATGGACCACTGGTCTGATCCGGCATGGCTCCTCTGATATTCTCACATACGTCGGTTGACTCCTCCGGGACTGCACATGCCCAGCATCTTGCTGGAACCGGGCGTTCAGCCATGACGCATGAGACCTTAGCACACCGATGCTGTGCTTACCCACACGCAAACATGGCACACGTAAGCCCTGAACACCCTGTCCAAATAAGCCACCGAGTCGTGCGCCACACGGGGAAGTCGGTTTTGGGGGGTTTTGCCCGCCTGCATCGCGTTTCGGCCGGGGCCGACTCCCCGCGCTCAGCCAGCCCTTTTACATTACAAGTGTTTGATCAGAATTCCATTTCCAGTGGCAGCCTGTTCTCTCTCCCCGGCCGGGCCATAAATAATTCAATTCCTACGGACGCTTCTTGCGCTGCCTGGAAATTTATTTATTTCATTCCCTTCCCTTCGGTTACACGTTAAGTGACTTAGCCCATAAAGAGAAATTACTCAGCAGCAAACAATAAGAGCTCGGAATCGCTGACCGAGCGGCATCGGGGCTGGGGGAAGCCCTGCGCCGGAGACACCCCTCAGCGAAGGGGCCGGGAGGCCAGACGCTTCCCTCGCCGTGACAAAAAGGAAAATCCTGAGGTGGAGTTTTGCCACAGGAAATCCTTCGGCGCTGGGTGCCGGTCAGTCTGGCCTGGGAGCAAGGGGGCCGGCTCTGGGTTGGGAAATACCAGAAGACTTTGGGGTTGGAGCCGGGGACTTGGGGAAGAGAGGGGCCTGAGTGGGGTACCGTGCCACAGGGCCCACCTTCCGAAAGCAGCCATTTTCTCCAGGGGGACTGATCTCTATAACCCAGGGCTATTTTGGGGCACGAACGCACAGGAACGGAGTTCCGGCGGGCTCCTGAGTTGGCCACGCCCAGCAGGGACTCATTAGCATAAAAGGCCACACCCAACAGAAGAAACTCATTAGGATTGGCTACATTAAGGGTGTGTGGCCTAACATGCAAAGGAGTTCCTGCTACAAAAAAAGCCCAGGGTTTTGACAACAAAGTAAACAGAATAAGAAGCAAAAGGTGGGTGTGGCTGGATGACCACACTTCTGGTAACATGGGGGTGTGTGGCCTAATATGCCAATAAGCTGTGCTGTCAGGGGTGTGGCCTAATATGCTAATGAGTTCCTGCTGTTGGATGTGGCCTGTTATGCTAATGCGTTCCTGCTGGCCTTTTTCTACAAAAAAAGGCCTGCTATAACCTGCCGACCGGTTGTCATTCCAGGAGACGCTGTTCGCATGCATGGGGGAGGGGAGGCACTAGCGTTAAGTGCAACGGATCGTAGAGTTGGGCCACGGAGGCCATCTAGTCCAACCGCCTCCCTTCAATGCAGGATCAGCCTAAAACAGAGGAGTTGGACTCATTTGTTATGAGGGCCACATAAATGCCACTTTGCTGGGCCGGTCCACGTGTGCCATAAAATGTAGGGACCGGAGATATAAACTTGATAAAGGACATGGGCAAACCCAATTAATGACACTATTTTTTAACTCAGCAATTGATTCCTAGCAGTGAAAGCAATTGATTTACTGGGGAACCCGCAAAAGCCCCTATAAATGTATTTAATCATACACAAGAGTAGTTTCCCCCCCCCAAGGGATACCATAAAAGGGGGAGTAACTTACATTTCCATACGTACCAGTTGCTTGCAGGCCAGGTAAGAGCCCTGGATGGGCCGGTTCTGGCCCCCGGGCCTTATGCTTGACACCTCTGGCCTAAAGCATCCCTGGCAAGTGTTCATCCGGCCTCTCCCTGAAGGCTACCAGTGAGGGGGAGCTCGCCACCTCCCTAGGCAGCCAATTCCACTGCTGAACTACTCTTACTGTAAAAACGTGCCTTCCATGGAGATAGATCAAGATGGGTAGCCACATCAGTCTGTGTGTAGCAGCAGAAAAGAGTCAGAATCCAGAAGCACCTTAAAATCTAACAAAATTGGCAGCAGGGTATGAGCTTTCATGAATCACAGCTCACTTCTTCAGATACAGATAGAATGAAGGGGGCGGGTAAACCCCCACTTCGGAGGCCTGATTTCCGCTGCCATGGAATCGTGCCCCGGGGGAACTCCGCCCCTTGAAGCGCAGTGTGGCTGCGTCACCTCTGACGATCGGGGCCACGCCATCAACATGTTCAACGTTGCGCGTCACTTCTGGCTTTGCGCGCGCGCATCAACGGAGACCTCCCGGAGCCCAGTGAGGCTCCCCCGCCGGTAGGAAAAATCAACTTGGCAACCCTAAAGCTAGCTCACAGTTTTTTAGCCTCCGGCTCACACATTTTTGTCTTAGCTCAGGAAGGAGGGCTCCAGCGCAAACTAATTGATGCAGCAGCCAAACAGCTCGCTCACAACTTTAATGCCAGTAGCTCACAAAGTAGAATTTTTGCTCACAAGGCTCCACAGCTTAGAGGTAACATTGCTCCCTGCCCTCCTTCAAATACTTCAAGAGAGCAATCCCGCCCTTTTTTTCCGACCCTCTTACAAATACTCCAAGAGAGCAATCCCGCCCCCCCCTCAGCCTCCTCTTCTCCAGACTGAACATTCCCAAGTCCCTCTAAGCTGAGTTAGTGTAAGCTAGCTAGGGCTGCCAAGTGGGGGCGGGGGGCAGGTAAACCTCCGCTTCCCGTCACCACCTGGAGACTGGCAACCCTAGGTGGGACAGACAGGGCAGAAGAGAGGGTTGCCGATTCCTGGAAAAGCCAAGGGAGGGTGGGGTTTGGGGAAGGGAGGGACTTCGACCGGGTTAAATGCCGTAGAGCCCATCCTCCAAATAGGGATGCCAGCCTCCAGGCGGGACCTGGGGATCCCCTGGAATTACAGCTCCTCTCCAGACTGCAGAGTTCAGTCCCCCCAGAGAAAACGGATGCTGTGGCCTTGTAAAGAGATTGGATTTATACCCTGCCCTTCACTACCCAAAGGTCTCTCAGAGCGGCTTACAAACTCCTCTCCCTTCCCCTCCCCACAACAGACACCCTGTGAGGTAGGTGGGGCTGAGAGAGCTCTTGACAGAAACTGTTCTTTTTCAAGAACAGCTCTTATCAGAGCTACCGCTTGCCCAAGGTCATCCAGCCAGGTGCAAGTGGAGGAGTGGGGAATCAAACCTGGTTCTCCCAGATTAGAGTCCGCACACTTAGCCACTACACCAAACTGGCTCTCATGTGCAGGAGAGGCCCTTTAAAAACATCTTCCTGACTCTGCCGGTGCGGCCTGCTCGGGGGTAGAGCATCAGCCTAGGGAGGGGACCCCTGAGGCCCAGGGCTCTTTTGAATTCATACTGTAATGCCTGAAGGGCTTTTTCGGAGCGCTGATCTCGGCCAAAACAAGTAAGAAAAGGGAGACTAGACAGCTGAGGGGTGAAAATATCCCAGGGGGGAAGATGCTAAAGGGCATGGCGTTCGGCAGCTGACGGAAAGGGCAAAGCGGACTGAGAAACAGAAGCGGTAGGCGGAGGAGAAGGGCATATTCAGGAGGGAAGAGAAGCGGCCACGATTGATGGGAGGGTGTTAGGCACGGATCATTTCGTAGAAAAAGAGCAGCAGGAGCTCATTAGCATAACTCATTAGCATAACTTATTTGCATATGCCACACCCCCTGACGTCACCGGAAGTGTGTCAGAAGGCAACGCCCACTGCTCAGGCTCCACTGGACTGTTTTGGATTGCTAGCTATGGGGGTGGGGGAAGCGTGCAAATCTGCCCTCAGAGAGGAGGGAGAGCTTGTACCTGAATAAAACTTGGTCTTAAAGGTGCCACGGGACTGTTTTGGACCGGGGGCTGGGGGAGGGGGGCTCTGCAGCTTACCTGGCTGCTTCTTGCTCTGACTGACAGCTGCTGGGAGCAGGGGGTGGGGCTTGTTGCATGTGTCTGCCCCCTGGGCTCTTTACTGCCGGAGCTCCGTTCCTCTGCACTCCTGCAGGAAATGACCCCTGGTGTTAGGGCTGCCAGCCTCCACGCGGGGGGCCAGGAGTTCTCCCGAAATTACAACTGATCTCCAGACTATAGGAATCAGTTCCCCTGGAGAAAACGGCTGCTTCAGTGGGCGGACTCTATGGTACACCATAGATTCCTGGTGGAATCCTTCCCTAGATTCACCTTCCGCAGGCACCAACCCCAAAATCTCCAGGAATGTCCCAGGCTGGATTTGGCAACCATAGCAGGTGGTAGCGACAACTGCCAGCTCTGGGTTGGGAAATTCCTGGAGATTTTGGGGATGGCGCCTGGAGAGGGTGAGGCCGGTGAGGTGTAGGGCTGCCAAGTGGGGGCGGAGAAACCCCCGCTTTGGAGGCCCAATTTCCGCCGCGGCGCAATCGGGCCCCAGGGGTAACTCCGCCCCCCCCCCGAAGCTACGTCACCAGAGGTGACGCAGCCACGTCGCTCACGTTGGGGGCGTGGGCCAGAG
>NW_015170328.1:15147-22884 GCF_001447785.1 Gekko japonicus | reverse complement strand
AAGAGGTGCAGGAGCTCATTAGCATAACTCATTAGCATAACTTATTTGCATATGCCACACCCCCTGACGTCACCGGAAGTGTGTCAGAAGGCAACGCCCACTGCTCAGGCTCCACTGGACTGTTTTGGATTGCTAGCTATGGGGGTGGGGGAAGCGTGCAAATCTGCCCTCAGAGAGGAGGGAGAGCTTGTACCTGAATAAAACTTGGTCTTAAAGGTGCCACGGGACTGTTTTGGACCGGGGGCTGGGGGAGGGGGGCTCTGCAGCTTACCTGGCTGCTTCTTGCTCTGACTGACAGCTGCTGGGAGCAGGGGGTGGGGCTTGTTGCATGTGTCTGCCCCCTGGGCTCTTTACTGCCGGAGCTCCGTTCCTCTGCACTCCTGCAGGAAATGACCCCTGGTGTTAGGGCTGCCAGCCTCCACGCGGGGGGCCAGGAGTTCTCCCGAAATTACAACTGATCTCCAGACTATAGGAATCAGTTCCCCTGGAGAAAACGGCTGCTTCAGTGGGCGGACTCTATGGTACACCATAGATTCCTGGTGGAATCCTTCCCTAGATTCACCTTCCGCAGGCACCAACCCCAAAATCTCCAGGAATGTCCCAGGCTGGATTTGGCAACCATAGCAGGTGGTAGCGACAACTGCCAGCTCTGGGTTGGGGAATTCCTGGAGATTTTGGGGATGGCGCCTGGAGAGGGTGAGGCCGGTGAGGTGTAGGGCTGCCAAGTGGGGGCGGAGAAACCCCCGCTTTGGAGGCCCAATTTCCGCCGCGGCGCAATCGGGTCCCAGGGGTAACTCCGCCCCCCGAAGCTACGTCACCAGAGGTGACGCAGCCACGTCGCTCATGTTGGGGGCGTGGCCCAGATCGTCGGGGGGGGGAAACCATATGGTTTCCCCCCACGATGATCTGGGCCATGCCCACAATGTGCTCTACGTCGTGCGTCACTTCCTGTGACGTTCTGGCGGCGCGCGCATCCCTCGTCAGCTCCCGGACCGGATCAACGCTCCCCCGCCGGTGAGTACTGAAGACTTGGCAACCCTAGTGAGGTGTGATGGCAGCAAGGTATAAAAATATGGCCTAGAACCCATCTTCCAAAGCAGCCATTTTCTCCAGGGGAACTGATCTCTGTTAACTGGAGGTCAGTTATCATTCCAGGAGATCCCCAGGCCCCGCCTGGAGGCTGGCAAGCCTGGCAGCTCACGGGTCAAAAGAAGAAGAGGAGGAGGAGGAGGAGATTGGATTCATACCCCACCCGTCACTACCTGAAGGAGTCTTGGAGCAGTTTACAATCCCTTCCCTTCCCCACAGCAGAAACCCTGTGAGGCTGAGAGAGCTCTTTCGACAACTGCTCCTGAGAGAACAGCTATGAGAGAACTTATGACTGACCCAAGATCACGCCAGCAGCTGCACATGGAGGAGTGGGGAGAGGCCGTACATGGTCGCCAGGGAGGTACCACAGTGCCGCCAGGAATGCTTAGCAGTTTATCGCGAGGACCAGATTAAGACATGCTGAGGCCCGGCCTAAACCACGTCAAAGAGGCCCCGTAAGCATCACCAAACAATTGAAGATCGATGTATATTTGAGAAATATTTGGAGCCTTGTGTGATGTTAAGTCATATGAGTCATATTTGTTCATCCCTTTCCTTAAATTACTGTTAGTCCCACCTGGAGGTTGGCAATGCTCGCAGAGGAACCAGTCACAAGGGGGGTGCTTATTGTGAAGCTACGAAAATAACAACGGGGGAACAGACGGCGGCCTCACAAGCAAGGGAACAGGAAGCGCAGAACTGGGCCAGGAAGTGCTAGGCCGAAAGAGCTGCCCTGCTGTGCCCACTGGACTTCCTGCAGGGATGATGGGTTAGGGTTGCCAGCCTCCTGGTGGGGCCTGGAAGTCTCCCGCTATTAGCACTCATCTCCAGGTAGCGCTGCCAGGTCTGGGTTGGGAAATTCCTGGAGACTTTGGGGGTGGAGCCAGGAGAGGGCAGGGTTTGGGGAGGGGAGGGGTCTCGGCCTGGTCCAGTGCCCTAGAGTCGCCCCTTCGAAGTCTCCATTTTCTCCAGGGGAGCTGATCTCTGTCAGCTGGAGACCGGTTGTGAAAGCGGGAGACCCCCAGGCCCCACCTGGAGGCTGGCAACCCTAGACTCAGGGTTCCCTCTAAGCTGAGTTAGCGTGTGGTTTGGGGAGGGGAGGGGCCTCAGCATGGTACAATGCCACAGAGTCCACCCTTCAAAGCAGCCATTTTCTCCAGGGGAGCTGATCTCGGTCAGCTGGGGAATCAGTTGTAAAAGCCGGAGATCCCCAGGCCCCACCTGGAGGCAGGCAAGCCGATCTCCGGGTGACAGAGATCAGTTCCCCTGGAGAAAATGGCCGCTTTGGAAGGCGGGCTCTGTGGCATCGTGCCCTATCGAGGTCCCTCCCCTAACCAAATCCTGCCCCCCCTCCTCGGGCTCCACCCACAACATCTCCAGGCACCACCCCCCCCAATCCAGAGCGGAACCCTACAAAGGGGCCGGTTCCGTGTCCTTCCGCCAAAGGCTCCGGGGTGCTCCAGGCCGGCCTGCGTTCCCCCACGAGGAAGGGGGACGACGACGACATGAGGACAGCCGAGCAGCCGCCAGCAAAAAGGCTGCGGTGGCGGAACAGAAGCGACCTTCTGCCAGGGTGGAAAACGGCCAGGGCCCAAGAAGACACCCAGCCTCCTGGCCCGGTTCCAGGGCGTGGAACGGCACGGACGCCTCGACGCCCCCTTCCCGCGGCCAGGCAGCATCGACAGCATCGGGGGTGTTTCGCATGGGCGGCTCGTCGCTGCTGGGAAGCGAAGGGGGGGGGACGCGCTCAGTTTGCCGACAGAGGGTGTCTCCCTGGCGCACGCACAGGCGAGTTATTAAAACTTAATTGAGCGGATGGGAACCAGGCAGCTAATTAAGCCTCCCGATAATGGGAAACTACTGGATTGCGGGAGCCGGGAGCAGAGACAGGCAGGGTGGAGGAACACGAAGAGGAGGAGGAGGAGGAGGAGCAGGACTCACGGGTCCCACAACGCCCAAGAGAAACACAAACGCACACACAGACACAGACACACGCACAGTGTGGAGGACGTGGGAGCCGGGAGGGCGTCTGTGCCACGGACCGTGGCTCGTGGCAAAGGCCTACCGAAGACCGGCGGGGGGGATGGAGAGACAACCCAGAGTTCTTGCTAGCTCAGCGCTGACTCTGGGGAAACGTTCTAGCAACCAGTGGATTCTCATTAAGTTTGGACAGGGCCGGGAGGGAGAGAAAGATGGCTTCCCCTCTTTCCGTCTACCCCTCGCCGCCACCTGTTTCTCCCTGGCCTGCCCGTTCTGTCCGGAGGGGGCCTCCAGTCATTCCCAGATCCGGCAATCCCACACCCCAAGGCCTGGATTTCTTCCGCCCTGCCATGACGACAAACCAGGCCTGGGCAAAAAAACCCGGCCTCCCGCAGGCTCCGGCTTGCCTTCCAGGGCTTGAAATCTGCAGCTAACACCACTGCAGAGAGACACTGCTGGCACGACTAACCGGAAAAATCGCTTTACTCCACAGTGTTGGCCGTCCTGGGAGAACGTGCTGGCCCTATAACCCCGTAGTACTGCGGCATTGCCTCAGATTTTCAGGGAGCCCACCGCTGCGTCTTCGGGGTGGGGCGGGAGACTGGTTGGCCCCCTCCGCCCTTTTCCTCAGTTCTCCCACCGTTCAGAAATTCGCAGGCGGCTGTTCCAGTTGGCAGGATAATCAACAGTCCCGTTCTCCCCCCCCCCACACACACACACCGCCTCTTTCTCTCCAGCTATCTGGGAAATTGCGCGTTCATTCATTCATCCACTCCTTGGTCAGAGGCAAGCTAGAAAGGCGCCATCTCTTACATTCTCACCTTTCCTCACACAGGAGCGTAGACAAAGCTGCTTTATACTGAATTAGGCCCTCGGTCCGTCGAGGTCGGGATTGTCTACTCATTTGGGCAACAGCTCTCCAGGGTCTCAGGTCAAGGTCTTCCTCATCACCTCCTGCCTGGTCCTTTTAACTGGAGATGCCGGGGATTGAACCTGGGACCTTCTGCCTGCCAAGCAGAGGCTCTGCCACTGAGCCAGGGTTTCAGGTCAAGGTCTTTCTCATCACCTCCTGCCTGGTCCTTTTAACTGGAGATGCCAGGGATTGAACCTGGGACTTTCTACGTGCCAAACAGAGGCTCTTCCACTGAGGCAGGGTCTCAGGTCAAGGTCTTTCACATCACTTCCAGCTTAATTCCCTCTAACCTGAGATGCTGGGGATTGTACCTGGGACCTTCTGCAGGCAAAGCGGAGGCTCTTCCACTGAGCCACAGAACCTCCCTGCTCCTTTTGCAACCGGGTTCCCGGCTCTGGGTTGGAAAATCCCTCGAGATTTGGGGGTGAAGCCTGGCTAGAGCAGGGGTTTGGGGGGCTAATGCCACAGAGTCCACTCTCCAAAGCAGGCATTTTCTCCAGGGGAACGGACGTTTACAGTCCAGTCTGGACTGGAGATCGGCTGTCATCCATGCTCCCTCTAAGCTTTGGAGACTTGTGAGCAAAAATGCTACTTTGTGAGCTACTGGCATGAAAGTTATGAGTGAGCGATTTGGCTACCACATAAATTAGTTTGCTCCGCAGCCCTCCTTCCTGAGCCACAACATAAATGTGTGAGCTGGGGGCTAAAAAACTGTGAGCTAGCTCACACAAACTCAGCTTGGAGGGAACACTGGCTGCCATTCCAGGAGATCTCCAGGGCCCCCATGGAGGTTGGCAACCCTACGGAAGACAGAGATAGGTGAGCAGTTGCCCCAAGACTGGAAGCTGCTGAGGGCACTTCCAAAGGTCTCTCTGGAGTAGTTAGGAGCGCGGATGCTAATCAGGAAGAACCGGGTTTGATTCCCCACTCCTCCACAGGCAGCTGCTGGTGTGACTTTGGGTCAGTCACAAGTTCTCTCAGAGCTGTTCTCTCCAGGGCAGTCCTTGAAAGAGGACTCAGCCCCCCCCCCACCTCACAGGGTGTCTGTTGTGGGAAGCACAGGGCAGGCTGAGGAAAGCGCCGTGCCTCAGCGGAGAGGCTGAGTCGGGAAGAGACTTCCAGGAAGCGGTGCCTGCAAGTGCGTAGGTTCTTCCACCGCGTCTTCGCCCGCTGTGAAATGTCACCCCCAGCTCACTCTTCCTGAGGGTGCCCTATGAGCTTCCCCAGGGAATCACGATCGGAACCCAGCCGTCGTCGAGACAACCAGGAAGCAGGCAACGGCAGAGGCAGCCATACTCTCGCCAGGCCCCAAGCTCATGGGTAGGGTTGCCAGCCTCCAGGTGGCACCTGAAGACCACCCTGCTATTACGGTTGGTCTCCAGGTAACAGAGATCAGTTCCCCCGGAGAAAATGGCTGCTTGGGAGGATGGACATCATACCCTGCTGAGGCCCCTCCCCTTCCCAAAGCCCACCCCTCCCCAGGCTAAGGGTTGTCAGGTCCTACCTGGCTGCCGGTGGGGGGCTCCAGGGTCCGTACTGGGAAACCCCGGCCGCAAATGCCCCCGAACGCAACACAATTATGTCGCCCGGAAGTGACGTCATCACCTCACCGCTCTAATTTTTGGCAAAACTCTGTGGTTTGAGCCCAATTTTACCACAGAGTTTTGCTCAGAACCTAGAGCGTCACACACCCCCGATGCCAGAGACATGATGATATCACTTTCGGGTGACATCATTACCTCATGTTTGGGGGCATATGCGGGTGGGGTTTCCGGCAGGCTGAGGTCCCTCCGCTCCCCAGGTCCCACCCCCAAAATCTCCAGGCATTTCCCAACCCAGAGCTGGCACCCCTACTCAACTCTTACCTTGTGTTTTTCTACCTAATCGCAAAATAGCCCAGGGACAATGGCCTGCATCTTTGAGCTTGTATCCACTTTCTGGAACGCCCCCCACCCCATTTCTCTGGAGACCCCGCAAAGGAGGCTGAACTCCATGAACCATCTGCAGACCCTCAAGGGCAAGTATTACGCCTCTGCCTCCAGACAATTTTCAACTTTCTCCATCCCATTCCTGTTCTGGAGACCGAGCCCATGGAGTCTTAGTTAACATGGTCCCTGCTCTCTGGTCCCTTTCCACCTCCAGTCACAAGAACATACGAGGAGCCATGTTGGATCAGGCCAGTGGCCCATCCAGTCCAACGCTCTGTGTCACATAGTGGCCAAAACCAAGGGGCCATCAGGAGGTCCACCAGAGGGGCCAGAACTCCAGAAGCCCTCCCACTGTTGCTCCCCAAGCACCAAGAAGACAGAGCATCACTGCCCCAGACATAAGAACACAAGATAAGCCATGTTGGGTCAGGTCAATGACCCATCCAGTCCAACACTCCATGTCACACAGTAGCCAAAACCCAGGGGCCATCAGGAACTCCATCAGCGGGGCCAGAATTCCAGAAGCCTTCTCACTGTTGCCCCCCAAGCCCCAGAAGACAGAGCCCAGACATAAGAGAAGCCATGTTGGGTCAGGCCAATGGCCCATCCAGTCCAACACTCGGTGTCACACAGTGGCCAAAACCCAGGGGCCATCAGGAGGTCCACCATTGGGGCCAAAACTCCAGAAGCCCTCCCACTGTGGCCCCCCAAGCACCAAGAAGACAAAGCATTACTGGCCCAGACACAAGATAAGCCATGTTGGGTCAGGCCAATGGCCCATCCAGTCCAACACTCTG
The DNA here is from genome assembly GCF_001447785.1 of Gekko japonicus. Lineage (NCBI taxonomy): Eukaryota > Metazoa > Chordata > Lepidosauria > Squamata > Gekkonidae > Gekko > Gekko japonicus. The sequence goes on along the minus strand of NW_015170328.1, from coordinate 16,177 downwards.
TGTCCCACAGTGGCCAAAACCCAGGGGCCATCAGGAGGTCCACCATTGGGGCCAGAACTCCAGAAGCCCTCCCACTGTGCCCCCCCGAAGCACCAACAATACAGAGCATCACTGCCCCAGACAGAGTATTCCACCTATACCTTGTGGCTAAGAGCTACTGATGGACCTCTACTCCATATGTTGATTCAGTCTCCTCTTGAACCTGTCGTTATGCTCTTAGCTGCCACCACTTCCTGTGGTAGTGAATTCCACGTGTTTAATTACTCTTTGGGTGAAGAAATACATCCTTTTATCTGCTCCAAGCCTGCTGCTCATTAATTTCATTGAGTGCCCACAAGTTCTTGTATTGTGAGAAAGGGAGAAAAGGGCTCTACCTTCTCTGTCACATGCATGATTTTGTAAACCTCCCTTGAAACGATGCCAAGAGAAGCCAGGCCTCTCAAGGCCACTTGCCCGGTGCATTTCGGTAATCTTTCCCAGACGGGTTTTAAATCTCGCCAACTTTGAATCAACATCGGACTCCCGCGGTGCCCGGACAACTCCTGATAACAATAAAGCAGCCTCACACAGCTAAGAAACCCCTCGCGGTTCCTGCAGAAATAGATGCCAGGAGTAATGGATGATTTGTGCATATACAGGGCCTGGGAAAGGCCGGGGAGGGAAGGCGGCACGGTGTAGCCCTGTCTCATCAGGTCTCAGAAGCTAAGCAGGAAGTCTGCAGAGGAAGGCCATGGCAACCACCTCTGCTTCCCACTTGCCTCAAAGGCCCCTTGCTGGGGTCGCCGTAAATGGAAAGCTAAGCAGCAGGGGTCATTTCCTGCAGGAGCGCACAGGAGCGGAGCTCCGGCAGTAAAGAGTCCAGGGGCAGGCACATGCAACAAGCCCCACCCCCTGCTCCCAGCAGCCCTCGGTAAGAGCAAGAAGCAGCCAGGTAAGCTGCAGAGCCCCCCCCCTGGCCCCCTGGCCCAAAACAGTCCAGTGGCACCTTTAAGACCAAGTTTTATTCAGGTACAAGCTCTCCCTCCTCTGC
>NW_015170328.1:7667-14486 GCF_001447785.1 Gekko japonicus | reverse complement strand
CCTTGAAAGCCCCTTGCTGGAGTTGCTGTAAGCTGGAGTCTTAGGGTCGGCACTAGGAAGGGAGACCACCCAGGAAAGCTCTGCAGAGGAAGGCCATGGCAAACCACCTCTGCTTCTCACTTGCCTTGAAAACCCCTTGCTAGGGTGGTTGGAAGCTAAGCAGGGTCAGTACTTGGAAGGGAGACCACCAAGGAAGACTCTGCAGAGGAAGGCCGTGGCAAACCACCTCTGCTTCTTGCCCGCCCCGAAAGCCCCTTGCTGGGGTCGCCACAAGTCGGCTGCGACAGGACAGGCCTCTGCACTCATGCATGAAAGGCCTTTCATGGAGAATCCTGGGGCTGTTCAACCCAAAGCGTCCGACGGGCCCTACGAAAACAGGCTGCATACAGCTCCGCCTGGGATATTCAGGTAGGGTTGCCAGGCCCCCTGCTCCAGAAGCCAGTTCCCGGCTGGCCTGGATCGGGCCGCCAGGGGGAACCCCACCCCCAAAGTGTGCGATGTGCGCGGCGTGAAGGTGCCACCCGGGGGTGACGTCATCACATCAGGCACGTTACTGGGGGACGCTCTATCATTCAATGGAAAACTCTATGGTTTTACCTCAAATGATTGTGGCCCCGCCCCCAACGTGCCTGATGCGATGATGTCACGTCCGGGTGGCGTCATCTTGGGAGGACCAGGACTCCCCCTGCTATTTCATAAGTTCAGCTTGAAGAAGAAGAAGAGATTGGATTTATACCCCGCCCTTCACCACCCAAAGGTGTCTCAGAGCGGTTTACAAACTCCTTTCCCTTCCCCTCCCCACAACAGACACCCTGTGAGGTAGGTGGGGCCGAGAGAGCTCTTGACAGAAACTGCTCTTTTTTTTCAAGGGCAGCTCTTATCAGAACTACGGCTTGCCCAAGGTCATCCAGCCAGGTGCGAGTGGAGGAGTGGGGAATCAAACCCGGTTCTCCCAGATTAGAGTCCGCGCACTTAACCACGACACCAAACTGGCACTACACCAAGCTTGGCAACCTATTTTCAGGAAGGGTGGTCTCGGCGATTCCCGGCTCTGAGCAAAAGTCCAGAATCAGATCCCAGAACCACTCCCACCCCACTGCTGGCGCTGGGTCAGGGGCCGAGCGAGGAGTGGCCATCACCCCAGGTAAGCTCAGCTGGAGCCAGCCCCCCACCCCGAGCTCCAGATGGGGCAGGTACCACCAGCTGCAGGAGGGCCTGCTCTTCTTTTGTTCCCCTCTCTAGGGGGACATGGACATTTGGGCCTCTCCCGAGCATGTCGTGACTTGGATAGCCCAGGCTGGCCCGATCTCGTCAAATCTCGGAAGCGGAGCAGGGTCGGGCCCGGCTGGTATTTGGATGGGAGACGGAATGCCGGGGCACGACGCAGAGGCAGGCAACGGCAAAGCACCTCTGGACGTCTCTTGCCTCGAAAGCCCCACGGGGTCGCTCGCATCTTCCACCACCACCACCGAGCATGCCCTCTGCCGAAGACCGCCCCTGTTCCCGGACCATCCCTTGCACTGAGCGTGTTCTCGTCTTCACCCTTTTGCTCCCCCTTTCCTTGCGGCTTCCCCCCAAATTGTCTGAACTTAGATTGTAACCTCTTTGGGGACAGGGACCTGTCATTTCTTTGGAGGAGGAGGAATCATAGAGTTCGAAGGGACCTCCAGGGACATCGAGTCCAACCCCCTGCACAAGGCAGGAAATTCACAGATGCCTCCCCACAACACCCCCAGTGACCCCTGCGCTATGCCCAGAAGAGGGGGGGGGACCGCTCCAGGATCCTTGGCCAAAGTGGCCTAGTGAACAATTGCTTCCTGACCCCAAAGTGGCAATCAGCCAAAGTGGGTGTGTAAGGAAGGGTCACAGGAACTAAGCACTGAAGCAACCCTTCCTGCCCTCCCTCTCACGATCTGCCCAAGCTCACAGAATACACATTGCTGTCAGATGGCCATCTGGCCTCTGCTTAAAATCCTCCCAAGAAGGAGAGCCCGCCACCTCCAGAGGAAGCCGGTTCCCCTGAGGAACTGCTCTAACCATCAGGAAGTTCTCCTTCATGTTTAGCCGAAAACTCTTTTGATTTAATTTCAACCCATTGGTTCTGGTCTGACCTTCTGGGGAAGAAGAAGAGGAGGAGGAGGAGTTGGATGTATACCCCACCCTTCACTTGAAGTCTCAGAGCAGTTTACAATCTCCTTCCCTTCCTCTCCCCACAACAGATCCCCTGTGAGGTAGGTGGGGCTGAGAGAGCTCTGGGAGAACTGGTCTTGAGCTCTGAGAGAACTGTGACTGCCCCAAGGTCACCCAGCTGGCTGCGAGTGGCGGCGTCGGGAACCAAAAGAGCTCTCTCAGCCCCACCTGCCTCACAGGGTGTCTGTTGTGGGGAGGGGAAGGGAAAGGAGTTTGTAAGCCGCTCTGAGACTCCAAGTGAAGGGCAGGGTATAAATCCAATCTCCTCCTCCTCCTCCTCCTCTTCTTCTTTCTTCTTCTTCTTCTTCTCCACTACACCAAACCGGCTCTCTAATGTGCCATGGTCTCTAGCGTGCTACATCATTAATCATTTTACAGAATCTGAGTGTAAGCTCTCAGGAGAGTAGATTCTCTGGGGAGCCCTGAAAGAGCTTCGAAATGAACTGAAATGGAAACATGCGGTGGACATCTGATGAGACACCCGGTTTCCGGCTCCAGCTCTGAGGTCAGGGAAGACGTCTAACCCAGGCCAGGCCAACACACACACACACCCAAGTCAACTGGCCCAAGAAAGCAGATCCCTCAAGAACCAACGTTGTAGAAACACCAGGATTCCAATATCAATTTTGGGGGGTCAGGCAGACACACATACACACCAGGAGAGAAACATAACCCCAGATCTTCAGCTTTGAACATCAGAGTTCAGGATACCACAGGGAATTTAGGACAGGGGACATCACTGTTCTAAAAGAACGCAGCAAATACTTGTGATTGTAGATTTTTTTAAAAAAAATAAGACGCAAGCAAGTGCAGCTAAAGGAAACGTGTTGGGGGACAAGGAAATAAAATCTCCATCCGTATTCGATTCATAGAAGACCTTCACTTCCCTGGGGAAATGGTCTACAGGTCAACGCCCACACCCCTTTCCTAAGAACTGACACACACACACCCCGTTTCTGCTTGCAACTTCTGCCCACCCGAAACCAACCTTCTCCATCCCACTCCAAGGGGTGGGCAGGCACCCACTCGCCTTCCCCCAAGGGCCGCAGCACCCGTTCCACTTCTCTCTTCAAGACAGCGTCACAAAAAAAAAGCACACAATCCAGACGCAAAGGTGGGCATCTTCTCTCCCCTCCTTAACGACGAGAACACCAGAGGTGCCCCGCTGGATCAGACCAGTGGTCCATTTTATACAGCATCCTGTTTTATACAGTGGCCAACCCGTTTTTTTGGGGGGGAAGGCAGCGGGGCACAGCCCGATCTCGTCTGATCTCAGAAGCTAAGCAGGGTTGGTACTTGGAAGGGAGACCTCCGAGCCATGGCAAACCATCTCTGCCTTGAAAGCCCCTTGCTGGGGTCACCGTAAGCTGATTGCAACTTGACTGCACTTTTACACACACACACACACACACACACACACACACACAGAGCCAGCTTGTCCTGGAGGGCCAATAAGGCCTTCCCCTGATGTCGCCTCCTAGTTCCAGGTTTCAGAGACTGCACCTGGACTTGGAGACCCCCACGAGTCATCATCATGCCCAGTGACCACCGGCGTACCACCTCCCATCAAATCTGCTGCGTCAGGTCAAGGGGAACCTGGAAATCCCGCCTCCTCAAGAAGGGTCATGTGATCGGGACTTCCTGGCCCTTCGAGACAGCAGAGGGCATCGAGTGACGGTGCCGAGGCCACGCCTCTCGGGAGAGTGTCACGAACGCCAGCGACTCACCCGAGCGTCGTCATGGTGACAATCGTGTACCAGAAGGCGGCGGGGATGCTGGTGAAGTTGGTGGCCTGGGTCCCCTTCTCCGCATAGAACATGACGGTGGCGAAGATGATGATGGCCATGGTGAGGGAGAAGAGGAGGAAGCCCAGTTCCGAGGCACAGCTCTTGAGGGTGTAGCCCAGGATCCTCAGCCCTTGCGAGTGACGCGAGAACTTGAAGATCCGGAAGACCCGGAAGACCCTCAACGTCACAAAGGCCCCGCTGACGTTCTCGTTTTCCGGCATCACCAGCCCGATGTAATAGGGCATGATGGCCACCACGTCGATGATGCTCATCACACTCTTCATGAACTTGAACCGGCTCGGGGCCGCATAGAGGCGCATGAGATACTCGAAGGTGAAGATGAGGACACACGCCGTGTCCATGCAGATGAAAGCTTTGGGGAACCGCTCTCCGCAGGGCAGGTTTCTCTTCTCTCCGGGACGCGGCTGGCAGGGGATGGTCTCCACCACGTTGGCGATGACCGACACGGCTATGAAGAACCCAGTCACGTAATAGAAGACCAGCGCCATAGTGCTGGTATGGGGGTTCTCGAACGCTCTCCAGAGCCGTTGGCGGAACGTGCTACCCGGCGGCAAGCCCGTGTCAGTGGCTATCTCCGCTTCTTCGTCCTCCGCGAGGCGTTCGGCGTTCTCCTTTTTGCGGTCCCGGTATTCCTCCAAGCAGCAGTCGCCGATCAGCTCCGGGATGATGCCGTAGAAAGACAGCTCCTCGTCAAAGGCCTGGATGCACTCGTGGCGAGGGTAATGAAGCCGGCCGGTCCGGTAGAAATTGAGGATGTGACGGAACATCTCGGAGTCGCGGTCGAAGAAGTACTCCTGGCTGTCCTCGTCGTAGAAGAACTCCTTCTCCGAGCTGCCCAGCAAGGTATCCGGGTAGCGGTCCAGGGTATTCTTCCACGTCTGGAAGCGTTTCCCGCTGACGTTGACCACCAAGATCTCGTCGCCACGGCGTTGCTTGTCGACGGGAGGCTTTGGCATGGGCTTCTTGGCCAGTGGGAGCCAGCCCACCGCCGCCGCCCGGGCAAAGGGGAGCCACGTGGCCACTCCAGCCGCCATATTGTGCTGAGTCAGCGGAGGAGGGAGCTCGTCATGAAACGTCGAATCAACCAGGCGATCCTGGCCGAGCCCCGCCGAGTGTCCCAGCAAAGACTCGGGGTAAAGGGAACTGCTGGAAAGAAGGTCTTTGATGACCGTTACTTTGTTTGACTGTGACTAGGGGGCCGTGGGTTCCAGAGCCCTGGTGGGGGTACAGCCACGCAACCCATCATTCTGTCCTGGGCATACAGTTCCAGGCGTGCCCAAATACGATCCCGGCAAGAACCCTCAGGAAGGTTGCCTCCCCCCACCCAGTGCAGTAATATCCAAGTTCTTTTTCCAATGGACGTAACAAAATGCGTCTCCCGACCAAGAGGGCTCAGATTTATTCAGGCTCCCACACTGTCGAAATTTGTCACAAATTCAGGAGTTGTGGGCAGAGATGAGAGGGGTGTAGAGCAGATACGGAAGTCTCCATGGTTCCTCCCAGGCTAGACAAACCAGTCCAGGGGCCTCCGTCTAACACGCCCCAGAGCGGGATCTACTCTTGGAAAAATCTGCAAGATGCTGCCGTATTCCCTGCCGTTTGCTTGTCTCTTGGATTCTTTCTTCCCAGTAAACAGAGAATGGACGGGTGGACGGAAGGAGAGGAGGGCGCCTCAGTCGACAAGGTCCCTTTGATTGGGGCAGGTTACGCAGTGCTGTGGGGCACAGAGGGGGGAGAGAAAAAGAGAGAGAGGCAAAAAAACCCGATGAGAAAGCAGTGCAAAAGGGTGCAGTTCCAGAAGCAAATGCGGCAGTTCCGAAGTTAGGAACAAGCGTAAGTTTCTCCAACTGAAAACCAGAAATCACCTATGAGAAATGTGGTCCCATAGCCGTTAGAGAAGCTATCTGTTCTGGGCAGGAAAGCCAGATCTGAGAGCAGTGAGACGGGATCTGCAGGATTTTCTGAGAATGGGGTTTGTCAGAACTGTGGGGTCTGGGTTCAAGTTCTGACTAGTCTTTTTTTTCCTCGAGCTCTCAGGCCAGGGTCCAGTGTGTGTGCGTGGGGGGGGGAGGTGTTTGAGGGCTGACTTCTAGATCATGTCCTCATATTGGAAGGGGAGCCAAACAGTACATTTAAGGAAGATTGTGCTGAGGATGCCATGGGGTGCAAAGAGGTTTGTCAAGAAGCGGGAAAAGGTGGTTTGTGTTCAAGGGATGCGCAGGGGGACAGAAGGGGTTAGGGAGGTTGCTCTAGAGAAATTTGGTGGTGGGGGGGAGAAGAAGGGAGCTACGAAACCCCGCGGGGTCCAAACAAACTTTCCCATTGACCCCTTACCTCCCGGATCAAACAGCCCCTCAGGCCTCCCTCTCTGCAATGGGGCGAAATGCCCCTCTCTCAGGTAGGGGCAAACAACTTGGAATTCAAAGAAGGTCAAGCCCCCATCCCTCCAAGCGGGAAAGGGGAGTTGGTTGGGTGGCATTCAGGTCAGAGCGGCAGAAACCCCCTGCCCCCCCCCCGGGGGGAGAAAGACGCAGAGGCCAGGGCAGTGGAGGAAGGGGCAATTCGGTCGGGAGAGGCAGGACCCGATCCGGGGAGGGGGCGACTAGTGGGTCGTCGGCAGTGTTCCCTCTAAGCTGAGTTAGTGTGAGCCAGCTCACAGTTTTTTTAGCCTCCGGCTCACACATTTTTGTCTCAGCTCAGGGAGGAGGGCTCCAGAGCAAACTAATCGATGCAGTAGCCAAATGGCTTGCTCACAATTTTAATGCCAGGAGCTCACAAAGTAGAATTCCTGCTCACAAGACTCGACAGCTTAGAGGGAACA
>NW_015170328.1:5737-7460 GCF_001447785.1 Gekko japonicus | reverse complement strand
GCAGCAGAGGCAGCGGCAGCGGCAGCCGCCGCGCGCGGGCACCGGCCGGGGACCAACCGGCAGCAGCAACGACGGGGGGAGCAGCCGCGGGAGACCCGGCCTGGGGGCAGAGAGAGGGGGGCGGGCTGGAGGGACAGATTGACAGGGGGCGGGTAGGTAGGCAGAAAGGTGGAGAGAGACAGACAGGCAGACATAGATGATGGACGGACCGACGGGTGGCTGGATGGACAGATGGACAGACAGAGATGGATGGATGGACAGATGGGTGCCTGGACAGAGATAGGTGATGGACGGACGGACGGATGGGCAGAGGGACGGGTGGTCGGATGGATAAATAGCCAGCCAGGCACACAGATAGCGGGACGGACAGAGGGGCGGATAAACGGCTGGACAGACAGACGGATGGATGAACGGACAGTTAGACAGACGGATGGATGGACAGACAGTTAGACAGACGGATCGATGGACTGATGGTTGGGTAGACGGGCGGACGGATAGATGGGTATATGGACTGGATAGATGGATGGATGGAAGGATGGGTGACAGATGAATAGGAGGGTGGAGGGAGGGAGGGAGTCAAGAGGAGCGTCCAGGGGCACCCCCCCCCCTATAGATGGCACCACTATAGATGGCACCTCTATAGGGGGGGTGCCAGGGGGCGGCTGGGCGCCCGTCCGTCCCGTCTGAAGGCGTGGCGCAAGAGCCAGCCAGCGGGGGAGGATGGAGACAGGGAGGCAGCCGCCGCCACCGCCTTACAAGCAGAAGCGACGGGAGCCAGGCCGAGAGGGCAGAGCCGGAGCCGCCGGATGGCGAGAGATGGCTGGAGGGCGGCGAGGCCGCGTGGCCTAGGCGGCGGCGAAGGAGCCCCGGGAAACGGCCCCGATCCGAGGCACGGGGAAGTGGGGGAGGGGACCCCCGGGTGCTGCTCTCTGCCCCTCAACCCTCCCCTTCCCGCGCGCCCACCTGCAGGCTGCAGCCGGCCGGCGGAGCTGGGGCGCCTCGGAGCGTGGTCGGCGTTCCCGGAGCCTCGGCTGGAATTTCAAATTTGGTGCCACTCAGGATTAGGGGGAGGAGGAGGAGGGGAATCGGGCGGCTGGAGGGGAGGGATACTCCCGACGCAGCGGGAGGGGCTGCTAGAGGAGCCATTGCAAAAAATAAAATAAAAAAATACAGCGTGGATGTGCTGCTCTCCCCCCGCACGCACACCCATGTGCACTCCGCCGCCCCCCGCGCGCCTTTGCACACTTGGAGCCTCCCGGGCTCTTCGCCAGAGCTCCCCCTATGGACACTTTGGACACTGCAGCCTGCAGTACAGCCGCCACACTCTCCATGGATCCCTTGACTCACCTTCTCTGCAGAGAAGCCCCCATCCGGATTGGGAAAGGAAAGGGCCGCTGTGTAGGCATCCCCGCCTGATTAAGTGGCTGTATTGGACTGCAGTGCTTTTTAAGGGCTTGCAGGTTTTTAAGGGCTTGCGTCCAGCTTTGTTATATGTCACAAGCAGGCTATGTTAAATCCTTCCCCTTAAGGACATCAGAAGAGCCCTGCTGGGTCAGACTAGTGAGGGTCCATCCAGTCCAGCATCCCACCTCACACAGTGGCCAACCAGTTCCTCTAGAGGGCCAGCAACAGGGCAGAGAGGCCGAGGACTACATAAGAACATCAGAAGAGCCCTGCCGGGTCAGACCAGTGAGGGTCCATCCAGTCCAGCATCCTGTCTCAC
>NW_015170328.1:2751-5496 GCF_001447785.1 Gekko japonicus | reverse complement strand
CCTCAGGAGAGCCCTGCTGGGTCAGACCAGTGAGGGTCCATCTAGTCCAGCCTCCTGTCTCACACAGGGGCCAGCCAGTTCCTCTGGAGGACCACAACAGGGCAGAGAGGCCGAGGCCTTCCCCTGATAAGAACATCAGAAGAGCCCTGCTGGATCAGACCAGTGAGGGTCCCTCTAGTCCAGCATCCTGTCTCCCACGGGGGCCAGCCAGTTCCTCTGGAGGACCACAACAGGGCATAGAGGCCGAGGCCTTCCCCTGATAAGAACATCAGAAGAGCCCCGCTGGGTCAGACCAGGGAGGGTCCCTCTAGTCCAGCATCCTGTCTCCCACAGTGGCCAGCCAGTTCCCCTGGAGAGCCAACAACAAGGCATAGAGGCCAAGGCCTTCCCTTATGTCGCCGCCTGGCTCTGGGATTCAGAGGATTAGTGCCACTGAACATGGTGGTTCCCCTTGGTCACCATGGATAGTAGCCACTGTCTAATCCCCTTTTAAAGCTGTCTGTGCCTGTGGCCATCACTACATCCCCTAGCAGCAAATTCCACATTTTAATCACTCTCTGTGTAAAGAAGTATTTCCTGTTTTCTGCCCATCAGCTTCAGGGGATGCCCTCACGTTCTAGTATTTGACACTCTGGATTTCTAGATGCAGGGTGTTTTCAGTTTCCACGTTGGGGGGGGGAGAGACATCTAACAGGCCAGCTCTGCCTCCATAGAAGTCCTCCGTAGAAGCCAGGCAAAAGTGTTGCCCCTTGATTAACCCCAAAGACCTGGTCCTGAGTCTTCCCCTGTGCCAATCTTCCTCTCAAATAATCTAAATAAACTGACAGTTCTGTTTTTTGCTCCTTGCATTTCTTAGCCGTTAAAAAAAAAACAACCCACTGCTGTTTTGTTGCTTTTCGGATTTTTAATTGACACCTGTTGCCCCGAGTGCCTTGCGGCAAAATATAGTTATAAATCTACAATCAATTAGGCTGTCAGTCATCTAACCCCATCAATGTTCACAGTGCGTTTGCTGATAAAATAACATAAAATGGCAAAGCCTTTCCTTGAGGGGCTGACGCTTCCAGGGATCTCCACCTCCTGGTTCTCTATGCCCAGAATAATGGAGATTCCTGTGCTACCCTTACGTTCATGATTTTTTAAAAAATATAGTCCTTTTACTCAAGCTAGCCCTATTTCTCTGCCAAGGCAAGCGAACATTCTGCAGGGGGGGGGTTCACCCCATTGCTACAGTGCCATGCTGTACCTGTTGAACTTCTGCATGAAACACCTCTTTCCCCCTAGCCCCAATATGCAGGGCCAAGACACGTCAAAACCAGAGACAGGGCCTTTTCACTGGTGGGACCCATGGAGTAGCCTCCCCTCACTTGGTGCCAGGCTTAGCATCTTGTAGGCACCTGGCCCAACCCTTTCCCCAGGCTCTTGAGCTGCATCCTTTTAGCTGCTGTTTTTATCGCTTGCTTCTAGCAGCAGAGGGGAGGAAGACTGAGAAATGCTACTCGCATCCAGCTCTTATAGTTCCATCCTATGTGGAGTTTACACACCTCTAAGTCCATTGAATTCAGCAGGCTCAGAGGATGTAACTTTGCTTAGGATGGCACAGTTAGGTTGTTATTATATCTCTAAGTGATGTCGTTGCTTATTTGATTGCTGGTTTCGGCAGCCATGTTGGTTGCGAAAATGTGAACTGAGGAGAGTAGAGGCGCTAAATTTTGTCCCACCTTCTGAGCAGTAGTAGAAAGGGAGTAAAGACAAAGAGCCACACAGAAAATCGCAGAAGCCAGAGTCTGAGAGGTTTGACTCGCAAACCAAAGACCTGGCAAGGAGGAAAAGGGCTTTGGCGGCCATGTTGGTTGCTAAAATGTGAACTGAGGAGAGTAGAGGCGCTAAATTTTGTCCCACCTTCTGAGCAGTAGTAGAAAGGGAGGAAAGGACAAAGAGCCACACAGAAAATCGCAGAAGCCAGAGTCTGGGAGGTTCGACTCGCACACACAAGAGCTGGCAAGGAGGGAAAAGGCTTTGGCGGCCATGTTGGGTGTACAGATGGTATCATTAGAACGTGTGCTCAGCTAATTTTTAAAAAACCCATAAATATTATTTGATATTTTTATGGGTGTACGAAGCACAGTTCCTCCCTCCCGTATGTTATCTCAGTAATACATCCCCCAACCCTGTAAAGTAACCCATACTGAGATGTTGGCTGTGGTCACACACAATAAATAATCCGCTTTCACTCCTCTTTCGGTGCACTTTCCAACTGGATTTTACTGTGTGAACTGGCAAAACCCAGTTGGAAAGTGCACTGAACGTGGATTGAAAGTGTGTTATTTAGTGTGTGTGACTACAGCCAGAGAAAACGTTGGTTTTTGCCTAAGACGTCAGATGACTGGTGCAAAATTGGAACCGGGGATCTTAAGGCCCTAGAGATGCCAGCCTGCCAGTGGGAGATCTGGAGATCCCCTGGAATTATTTTATTTTTATTTTATTTATTTATTTTCACTGTATTTATACCCCACCCTCCCCGGGAACGGGCTCAGGGCGGCTTACACACGGCACAAAGTGCATATAGTATATAAAATAGATTAAAACAGTTAAAATTCGATTCCATCGGATGCAAAAATAAAACTCCCCTACATCTTGCAAAACAGAAGGGGAGAGCTAGGGCCGTAGATAGAGGCTCATCTCCAGGCTACAGAGATCAATCCCCCTGGAGACAATGGCTGCTTTGGAGGGTGGACTCTGAGG
>NW_015170328.1:0-2116 GCF_001447785.1 Gekko japonicus | reverse complement strand
CAGTGTACCCCATGGAGGTCCCTGTCTTCCCCAGGCTCCATGCCCACATCTCCAGGAGTTCTCCAGGAGAAAAAGCCCAGCAGGAACTCATTAGCATAATAGGCCACACCCAACAGCAGAAACTCATTCGCATATTAGGCCACACCCTGAAAGCATCGCTTATTAGCACATTAGGCCACACCCCCATGTTACCAGAAGTGTGGTCATCCAGCCACACCCACCTTTCCCTTCTTATTCTGTTTACCTTGTTTGTGGTCAAAACCCAGGGCCTTTTTTTGTAGCACGAACTCCCTTGCATGTTAGGCCACACACCCCTAATGAAGCCAATCCTAATGAGTGTCTGCTCTTGGGTGTGGCCTATTATGCTAATGAGTTCCTGCTGGGCGTGGCCAACTCAGAAGCCAGCCAGAACTCCGTTCCTGTGCGTTCCTGCCCAAAAATAGCCCTGGAAACAAACCAGCGCCTCCTGGAGATCAAAACAGAACATTCTATATCTCTCTGCTTAAGCGCTCTGAGTACAAAGGGGGTGGGGCACCTCCATACACAGTAAAATAAAAGACAGGTATGTAATCCAAGTGCAAAGGGTGTTGTGGGACCCAGACCACTATAGGGTTTCCAGCCTCCTGGTGGGGCCTGGAGATATCCCGCTTTTACGACTGATCTCCAGCTGACAGAGATCAGCTCCCCTGGAGAAAATGGCTGCTTTGGAAGGTGGACTCTATGGCATCGTACCATGTTGAGGCCCCTCCCCTTCCCAAACCCCGCCCTCTCCCGGATCCACCTCCAAAGTCTCCAGGTATTTTCCAACCCAGACCTGGCAACCCTAGACCACTAACATGGGATACACATGCCATCCGGATGTGGCATTCCTCCCATATGAACCTATCTTACCAGTACAGTCACCTTCAAGGAGCCTGCTTCGTCTTAGACTGGTAGCAACCAGAGAAACAGCCTTCTCGGTCATGACACCAAAATTACGGAATTCCACCCCCCAGCACCCAAACATTCATACGTCCCGCTCTATCATCAGTTTCCACCAGCAGGCGAAGACTTTCCTGTTTAATTTAGTGATCTCTCCTTAAGCCTGCTTCCTATTTAGGTGTGTTGAATGTTTGCTTTTCAAGCCAGTTTTAATATGTCAGATTTCCCCCACACACACACACTGCTTTAGGGACCTCAGGTTGAGGAGAAAGGCCGGGGAAATGTTTTAAAAAAAATAAAAATAAAATGTATTTCTAAACAGAAGTGAAATTAAAAGAAAATTAAAACATCTCAACACTTTTTGTGGCATGGTGGTGGTTTAGAGTCCAAGCCCGGAAAGGCTGAGGGACTTGGGAACGTTCAGTCTGGAGAAGAGGAGGTTGAGGGGGGGAGACAGGATGGCTCTCTTGAAGTACCGGAAGGGCTGCCCCCTGGAGGAGGGCAGGGAGTTGCTCCTGTTGGCGGCAGAGGAGAGGACTCGCTATTCTTTACCCTAAGGAGTCTCAAAATGGCTTACAATCGCCTTTCCTCTCTCCACAACAGGCACCTTATGAGGCAGGTGGGGCTGAGAGGGTCCGGAGAAAACAGGGACTGGGTCAAGTTCACTGTAATGTATCCAGCCTGACATGTCCGGACTTGCCCGGACTGTCCAGGCACAAACCTCGCTAGCTTCATGCCTAAAGACAATGGGCCAGTAGAATCCTAGCCAGGCCCAATGAAAGGGCTAGGTCCCCAGCCGGGAGGCCAATAGGTCTCTCGGTTACTGTAAATAGCCTATCGGGAGTGGGAGGGGGGGTTAGGTGAGCTTGGTGGCGGGTTTTCTGAACGTATATAAACCGGCCTGCGAGCCGGTCAGTTGTCTTTGTTCTTAATTAAATAAAGGTATGCTTAGCTGAAATCACTCTCCGTCTGCATACTTTTCATTCACCCAGCAGGCTTCACGTTAAGAAGGAGAGTTGAGTTTTATACCCCACTTTTCTCTACCCTAATGAGCCTCAACGTGGCTTACAATTATCTTCCCGTTCCCTCCCCACCACAACAGACACCCTGTGCAAAGTACTCGGAAACGTGGAGTGATTCAGCAAGGAGTACTTTTATTATTATTTATTCAGCAAGGAGTACTTTTATTACGTGA
>NW_015170327.1:431787-453620 GCF_001447785.1 Gekko japonicus | reverse complement strand
TCCTATTAACTCCCAGTGATGTTTAATCATTCTCATCCAGGAACCAATTGTCTTTCACAGACACCACTCATTGTGTCAAATAATCTAATTTACTGTAGCAACACACCCAGAAAATTCACTCGACAAAATAACAGATCCTGACACATATTCAGACTCCTACTTCTTTCAAGTCTTTTGGTTCTGTTTGTAATTTAAGTCCACTGGAAAGGTGGGGGGAGGCCCCTGAAGTTGAGAACACACAAGTAGATAGAGGAATTATAACTGTTGTTCCGTACCCTGCTTTTAAAATGTAGGGATGAAAAAGCAGCAAAATGGCTACAAAGAACAATCTGATCTCATCCATTAACTGCATTTGTATTGGCAAGACTGGCATAGTCTGCTTAGAATATCATCACTGAAAAATAATGGCAAAAAAATGGCATAAAGCTCTTCACATGATGATCTCTTTTTAATGGGCGGTCACCCAGAAATGAAAGCATCATGTTCCATACCCTGCTTTAAAAATGTAGGTATGAAAAAGTAGCAAAATGGCTACAAAGAACAATCTGATCTCATTCATTAACTGCATTTGTATTGGCAAGACTGGCATAGTCTGCTTAGAATATCGTCACTGAAAAATAATGGCAAAAAAATGGCATAAAGCTCTTCACATGATGATCTCTTTTTAATGGGCGGTCACCCAGAAATGAAAGCATCAGTGATAAAGTTCTTATTGTTACCTGCTCAGAACATTTTATTTTAACAGGTTTTATGGTCTATAGAAAAGGCAAAGGACAAAAAATTCTTTAGCGTATTGACTTTAACAACAACCAAAAAACCCAACAAACCCAACCCTTTAACAGCAATAGTTAGATTTAAAGGTCTCCTATCTTTACATCCAAAATTGCCATTTATGACTATTAAGGCATTTCAAAAGAACATAAGGAATAATGTTTTGTAGTGCAATTATAAAGCTTGATCATGGTTCATATTTTTTCTGCACTTTTAGGGAAAAACAACCCCTTACCTGAGACCGTATTTCAGAAAGCTATATTGTTTATAGGCTGCTGCTGATGCATTAAATGTTAGTGATTCTGTATTAAAAGTTGTTTCTGGGTGACTGTCTTGCTGTTCCAGCATGAATATACAGGATAAAATGGCGAGTACATTGAAAAGCTGCTCTATAAAAATATTTTAATTAATTCATCCTTGACTGAACAAAACACACTGCATAGTAATTTGGGTGAAGTAAGACAAGCCAATAAATCTTCACGGTGTTCTGAAAGACTTTTTCCCCATGCTGTTCTTACAAAATACATCCCAGCTTCATTTTGCTCAGACATTCTCCTTAAAGTACAGCCAAGTGTTAACTTCATTAGTTGTGCTTATTAAGACCAAAATTTGGCAGCCTGAACAATAAATACAGCTTTATGGGGAAACACGCGAAGAACAAAAGAACTTAAACTTAATTTTCCATTGTATGCCAATGAGGGAAGAGGACTTCGTAGTACATAGAAGCAGCAGTACAGGTTTTTCATATGTATAGGGGGAAATTATGATAGCAACATTCTATCTTAGGTACAACCCTAGGCATTCACCATCAAGTCACAGCTGACTTATGGCAACCCCAGGGGGTTTTCAAGGCAAGAGATGTTCAGAGGTTGTTTTCATTGCCTGCCATTGCATCACAACCCTAGTATTCCTTGGAGTTCTCCCTTCCAAATTCTAGCCAGGGTTGACTCTGCTTAGTTTCCAAGACAGGACAAGATCAGGCTAGCCTGTGCTATCCAGATCAGGACACTTTTTTTTCATTAGTCCATGGTGATAAAATTGCTCTATTGATGTTTCCATGTTAGGTCAGTCAATTCTATACTCATTTTATACTAGGTTCAGAAATAGACACAGTTGGGGAGCCCCACTACAAAAGGTGAATGGATTAAAATAGAGAGACTGTAAGAGCTTACCGCATGATATAAGAACTTCCAGAGACTTTGGCAAACTTTGAATAAAAGTAAACAACTCTCAAACATGGCACCACCTGTGAAGGACCAGAGAGACAAACAAGCAAAAACAAAGCTTCTTCCCGGAAGTTCCAGCCCTGCGAGCTCTGTGCCTAGACAGGACTCAACTGCGGAACTCCAAAGGTTGTTGTTGGAAGCACTTTGCCCCCTACTGGAGAAAATTATGGCAATTGACAATAAACTCGTTTCACAACAAGCATAAATGGCTGCGAATACACAGAAAATTGAAAAAACCGAGCAAGAAATTAAAGAGATTGATACCAACTCAAAAAAGATGAATAAAAAACTACAAGCATTGGAAGGGAAATGCCAAATTGAAGAGTCTTGAGTACTACAGCTGCAAATGGAAAGGGCAAGCTATGTCTTGAAACTTCAAGGTGTCCAAGAAGAGAAAGGAGAGAATCTGAGACAGATTGTTCGCGATGTATTAGCTCCCTTGGCAGAGATGACATTGGATCAACTTCAAAGTGAAATTGATACAGTCCATAGATCATATACAGAATTTATCAGACAGAATAATCTACCAGGGGAAATTACAATAAGATTCTCCCAAAGAAAAGTGAGAGATCAACTATTGAAAGCATCTAATGGAGCGACCTTGAAGATAAAAGACAAAGACATAAGAGTACTGGATCATCTGAAGAAGATTCTGACTCTAAATTGGGGGCTGCTGCCCCCAACAAAACTATCAGTTGAGACACAGAAAGGGGAACAAATAGATTGTTAATTTACTCCGGAGTATCTAAAACAAGTATATTGTATATCTTTTGCAGTCTTTTTATGAAACTAGAATTGTTGATGAATATTTAAATATTTAAATAGATAAATGATCATTTTCAACAAAAGTTAACTTGTGTTTAAGCTTAAAGGTAATTTTGCAAATGTATGTATGATCACCATCTCTTGGGTTTTTGGAAGGTTTTCTTTACTTTCTCCCTTAGATTGTAGTTTCCCGTTTCTAATTTTCTGTTTGTAGTTATTAGAAAAGCAATAAAAAAATCCCCTCCGGGGGGCCAAAAGAAAGAAAGAAAAGAAATAGACACAGTTAAGTATACATATACTTACAGGCCAAGATTTCAACATCTTTTATTTGTTTTTTCTATTACTGTAACTTGCCATGATATAACAATTACATTATGTGAAGTATTTATACACCACATGCTATAAATGCATTTGAGGACCAATAATTTATTATATTCTCTTCCAATAAGTTGCTTTAGTTGTTCTTCTTATAGATGTTATGATATTTTGTATTTATAGAATTGATATTCTTATTGTTGGACTTTGTGAACAGAAGAAATGACTACAAACTGTATGTAAATAATATTTTTATTGGAAAAGGGTGTTACTGTTGCTCTGGAACTGTTATCCCTTAATCATTGAACTTTGTATCTTTGATAGGAGATGTGACAAAGACTTTGGTCGAAACGGACAGTTAAAATCTTGAGCAAGTTCGTCGATGTTCAGCTATTGAAACTAAAGAACATACATTAAATCATTATTGTTATGCATAAGAATCTGAACTTGTACAGCAACTTTTTGTCTTGTCTACTTCTTAAAAGACTCTGCAGTGGTGAAGAAATGGTCCCTACTCCTGCAGGGTGCCACCAAGTAACCAGGAACATGTTTGTTTTTTTCCTGTAGAACAAACTGAGTTGGCCAGGGACAACACTGGGAAAGGAACCCCTAACTACATAATGGGGAAGGCAATATATGAAAGATTAACACAGTCTACACTGTTCCTCATATAGATATTTGACATGTACGTTTGTTCATCATTACTCAGGCATGTAAATAGTCATAAAGAACTTGTTTTGAATTTCAGCTTCCATTTTGTCTTTATAATACGCATAGTTAACATTTTTGATGTTAAAACACTATGGGTTAGATCCAATGTCCTTCTGCCAAGTTGATCCCAGTGTCTCTCCTATATTAAGTCTTCCATTGAAGAAAAAATACATCCCTCAGTGGTGAAGGGCTTCTTCCACAGAAGGAAGATCTAACTTGATGCAAGTCATATGGGAAACTAAACATAGCAGCTGGGGTCAAAAGTAATGCAAGCAGAGCTCAGTTACAGCAATGGAACTTTTCCACCTCCACACTTCCACTGCAGTTCGCTATCCCCTCTCCCCCCAGATTCTATGCCCAGAAGTCAGGGAACCTCAAAGCTAGGGGAATGTGGGAGTCTACAGGGGATGGGAAGAATCGGGGGAGGGATCTCTGCCAGCAGCACTTCCGTATTTGTTTACAGGCCAGTATCTCCTAATGTTGAAAATATATCTCAGTATTTAACACCCCAGGACTTAAATATTTCCATCAGTCAACACTTTTGTTCTTTAGGCATGGTTTGTTTTCGGCCACGCTGGGCACAACTTTCGGATACATGCAATTTTTCTTAATAGAGGCAAAAGCATCTGAGAGGGGACAATTTGCAAAACCAAAACTGAATGAACAAAACTGATATTTAAAAAAAATCCCTTTCCCTTCATCCTCTTAAAAAATTGCAGGCCAACAACTTCAAAAATTAAAAAAATCTGGCAAAAATGCATACATAAAAAGTATTGCCCTTATGCTTAAGAAAAACAACTTTATCCTATTCATATTCCTTTCTTCTGCCAACAGTTCTTCATTCAGGGTCAAATCTGAATTTTAAAAGGTATGGGTTTACTTCCACTAATGTGATAATGTAACATTTTATTATGCTTTTACCCTTGTATATCAAGACCATAATTTCCTGATGTTTTCATATGCTCAATTACAGAAAGTGTAATAAACTTTTATTCATAAAAGGCTATACCATCTGTGTGCAGTAACATAAACAAACATTTAGCTTGCTTCTCCATTGTGATATTGAAATGCCCTGAATTTGATTTATTAAAGGAATCACTTCTATAAGCATTACAGAAGCTGATATTTGACCATGGACTCTATCCATTGGGACTGGCTTATAGACAAATATCATTGAAACCAGAATACCACAAAAGCAGAAGTTTATCACTGTTTGTTAATTTAATTCTTAGGGCAAACATGCATGGGAGACTAGGAGTTCTTGTATGGAACATTTTTCTTTGAAAAACAAGACATGTGGGGTCCAAATCTGGATCAGAACCATCACATTAGAGAGGGGAAGAGCCTTTCCCTTCTGCTGTTTTCCTTACCTAAAGGGATCTGCAGAGCTACATCTGACTCCATTTACTTAGCCTTCCTTTCCCCATATCACAGTCCCAATCAGAACCAGCCTCACCCACCTACTTTTTAAAAGAAAAAAATGACAAAAATGTCACAGCATCTCATGATGTTATGCCATTACTTGGGGCTTCCCTTATTTACTGACATAAACATTAATTTATTTTAGATAAGACAAATAGCTAAGTGAAAAATGGCTTTCCTCTTCATGCCTAAGGTGGGGAAATTAACATACTCTTCCAAAAGACAATGGTGACACTTGACTTATAATGTGTATTGACTATATGCATATATTTTCAGAACAATTGTAACCTTTGAGCAGTTAGTTAAATGCCTAATGTACCATTTCAGCAGCAGCAACACTGTAACAATTCTACAATGTGCAAGTCAACAAAAGTGGTATTCTAAGGTTTTACTGTCAAGAACTAGAAGCTTATCAGGGTCATGTTTTTCCCAAGGTCATTAACAGAACACAGGGATGGTCTCTGTTGCATTCTTTTAGCCTTCAGCCACACACTCAATGCTCTTTTTTCTCACCTTCCTAAAGGAAATTATATTTTCTTCACTAAAGTGATCAATCATGAAGCCCAAATATTAGCAGTCTATGAAAGCAGGAAATCCGTCATTGTGACTTTCATTATCATTTATACAACAACTATCTGGACTGAAACATGAACGGAACCAAAATGGAGATCCCGAAAAATACCTCTCTTGTTAGTGATTGGAGGAAGTCTGAAAGGGGTGCAATTGCTGAGACAACAATGCTGATTTTGACTTTTGCACTGCACTAATACACAATGAACCACCAATGCAGACAGGCTGCTTCAGCAATATGTTGCCTTATTTTCTCTTCCTCCTGCCCCCTTTTATTCACCTGATTGGCTATGTGGCACTGTGTCATCATCAGTCTAACTAGATGATTCTTGACTGGCTAGAATCATGTAGCTAACAAACTCTTCTATTTTTATAAAAGTGCTATAACAAGTTTTGAAAAGAGTCCACAAACAGCAGTGACAAAAGTAAACTTTTAGGAGCATTTGATCAAACATATTGAAATTCCCCAAAGCTGAATCTTCACATTCAAAATGCTCATTCCTAAACATTTGGTGCAGAGCCAGCTGAAACCAGTTAATCTTTATCTAACACAATTGATGCATTACTCTCATCTTTTGAATGGGAAGGGATAGGGAGAGACCCCTACCATTATACTTTTTCCAGCACCACCAAAGTTGCCAACACACATGTACCTTGGGTAAAGGTTAGTTGCATGAGAATATCCACTATGGCAATATTGAATAATGTTATATAACTACAAGAGCCGTCCTAAGCCAAGCTTTAGTCAATTGGGTTAGAACTAGGAATGGGCATGAACCACATTTTTGCACTTTGTTTTGGTTTGTGGTTGAACCATGAACCGAACTATGAACCAATAGTTCAATCTGTGAACTGAACTAGGTTTGTATTGGTTTGTGAGCCATTTAAAGTTTAAACTCCTGCTTTCTATTCCTCACAAAAAGTGGCAGGGAACAGAAAGCAGGGGTATAAATGGGTTCCAAACATGCTCCAAGCCATTTAAACCAAACAGCTGAGCAACACGAAACTCCCCAACACTCAGCTGTTTTTCATGAAGTGCAGAAAGCAGGGGTTTAAATGGCTCACAGTGGCGCTTCAGTTCACGAACATTGCTTTGCAAACCACAAACTGGCCAAAATTTGTGATGAACTTTAATTTATCAGCCAGTTCATGCCCATCCCTAGTTAGAACTATGTTACTCTGCTTAGGATGGCACTTTGTATGTAGAAAATCCTAGAACATCTCAAGCTATCATATGTTAATAGATCCACACTCTACATGACCTTAATCTGAGATGCTGTCAAAAAAGTACTGATCTATCCGGACCAAGACTTCACATGATATAACAAACTTTGAATGGAGTACCTAAAAAAATTCAAAGAACTCAATCAAAGTTCGAAATATTTCCCCATACTTCCAATATTGGGTTCCAAATATGCTTTTTAGCAAGTAAAGTATGTAGTGAGTCACACAAGACCATTCTAAGGCTAACTACAATAGCTATTATGTGGGAGTAGGGATGTGACAACCTGATAAGACCCCACATGCTTGTAAGCTTCATCAGGTTATTGGTCAAGTTCCCCCAGAATAAAAATGTCAGTCTTCAATAGAAAATAAATTATTTTTTAAACAACTGTAAATCAAGCATATATGTCACTCTGTCTGTCAGAAAAAGGACTGTTGTCAAGATGAGGGTCTAACAGTCATTCCCCTTACTAAAATAAAATAAAAAGGGCAGATTTCTCTACTTCTTCACCCTAGCCAGTACTTCACAAGTTTACTGACAGATGATGTTGTGATTATCCTGTTCCTGTTGATACTGCTAGAACATCACCTCTTCCCTCTTGTCTTTCTGAGGCATTCTTCTCATCTGTTCAGACAGATACAGATCTTCCAGACTCTTCATAGACTATCTATGTTCTTCCATAGGCTATCTATGCCTTCTCTTTGATGGCAAATCCTTCTTGCCTTCAGCCTCTCAGCTCTTGGAAGAACTCTACTGGTAGTTTTCTTCATTTCTTCTTCATGAAGATCTTCTGCCTCCCAGCCAGTTTCAGATGCTTCTTTGCTGCCTTTCCTCCCTGCCTCTCTCAACTGCTCCTTATATATCCTCTCAGGAAGGTTTTGCTAGCACTTGGTCAAGCCTGATTAGTTATGGAAGTCAGGACTTTGGGAGTCCTCTGAAAGCATCTCCCCTTGAAATGTCCTGCTGTCACTTTCAAAAATATCTGTACATATATAAAACAAAGATAATAGATATTCTGAAATTGTTACCAACAGTATTTGTTTTTCTTATTAGGGGTTTCATTTTTCCACAACGACATAGTTGGGTAGGAAGTGAAAAGGAATGTGATTACAGAGAAAACCAGTGTGGTATAGTGGTTAGAGTGTCAGACTACGGCAGGGGTCCCCAGCGTGGTGCACCTGGGAACCATGCTGCCTGCAGACACCTTTCCTGGCACCTGCTGAATGCTTTTAGAAAGTGGGCAGGGTCAGACGGAGCTTTTCCCAGCAAGGCTTCTGATAGGTCATTGGATATTTGATTCGCTTTTAAAGATACTGTTTTGTCATCAGCTGCTACCACAGCACAAGGATTTTCACTGTGTGGATGAAAGTAAGTTGTGGCAGCTGTTTTGTGACTGGCTCAAGCTCCTGTGGAAGCCATTTTGTAGCTGTGCCCGCCATCTTGTGTCAGAATTCCAATGGTGCCCACAAGTGCAAAAAGGTTGGGGTCCCTGGACTAGGATATAGGAGACTGAGATTCAAACCCCTGCTCTGCCATACAATTTTGCTGGGTGACCATGGGCCCATCAGAGACTCTCAGCCTAAACTACCTAATAGGGTTGATGTAAGGAAAAAATGGAGGAAAGGATAACAATGTATGCTGCTTTGGGTCCCCACTGGGGAGAGAGGCAGGGTATAAATGAATTAAAACAAGCAAATAAATTTGCATGAATGGTTTTTGGTTCTACCTTCTTAGATGGTTAGAGTGTCAGACTAGGGTAGACTTCATGAGTTTGTGTGCTGTGTGCATGTATTTGCAAATTAATATCAGTTGGTGTCTGTGGCAAGTTGAAAAATGCTATACCAGCCATATACCAAAGGATCATCAAGCAGTTCACAAAATGTCCTGTATATATTGGCTTTATTCACCAGCAAAACTGATCTTATTCCTGTTTTTCCCTCCCACTACAGCCCACCCCTCAGTTTTGTACCTGGGACCTTCATGAATAGAATAGGGGCAAATTGGATGTCAGCAGTGGGAGAAGGAATCCTGGGCGAACTGTCTCCTGACTTCCATAATGGAAGTGGTCTGCCAAGATCAGAAACATGCAGAAGGATAAAGGTAAAGGTAAAGGTTCTCTTGCTCGAAAGCCAGTCGAATCCGACTCTAGGGTTGCGGTGCTCATCTCCGTTTCAAAGCCGAAGAGCCAGCGCTGTCCAAAGACGTTTCCGTGGTCATGTGGCTGGCATGACTAAACACCAAGGTGCACGGAACGCTGTTACCTTCCCACCGAAGTGGTACCTATTTATCTACTTGCAATTTCTTGCTTTCGAACTGCTTGGTTGGCAGGAGCTTGGGCCAGAGATGGGAGCTCACTCCATCATGCGGCATCCGGGTCTCGAACTGCTGAACTACTGACCTTCCACAGCCTGCAGTTCAGCGTCTTAACCACTTGAGCCACCGCAGCTCCTTATGCAGAAGGATACAAACCATTATTTATTATTCAGTCCTTCTTCAGTTCATTTGTTACAGACAGCTTTGTTTTTCAAGAGAGGAAGTCTTGCTGCATTAAAAAAAAAACTACTCTTCTTGTCACTTGTTTTTATTTTTTAATTCTGGCCTTTAAATCCAATAAGTAATATAAATGGTGAAATAATAACAATAATAAAATTGCAACTTCAGTCTTCCAATCCATTTAAGAACAAATGTTTTTATCTGTATAATTTATATGCTAATAAGGAGTGAATTATTAACTGCCTTTCAGATCTGAAATGACTGCTGATGGATCAAGAGCACAAATAACTTTAAAATACAAGTAATTACCTGCTGAAAGAAAAGATAAAGAAGTGTGTAGAATAAAATGATATACATAACCTAGTGATCTGCATAAATATTTTCAAATCCTTCAGTGCAACTAAAACATGAAAACCTTGCAAAATCAGAATAAAGATGTTATTTTTTCCAGCTCAAGTCCCTTAAACCATGTAGCTTTATTACATGGTTGTGCCAGCATTTTCATTGCAAGTCTCTTGGGGTTATTTATGTAGTTAAGTCACAATAATTACTTGACATGTTGTTTTTAAAACTTAAATGTATTCACAAATGGCAATAAAGAAACACAGATCAGACACCACACATAAATTGCCTCTTGATTTACATTGTTCAAAAGATCTTGCCATTTATATTGGTAGTAGCACATTGTGCATTACTATTGTTGCAAAAGAATCCAACATATCATTACGTTGGCTGGCACTGTGATTAATTTTAACTATAGGTAATTTTCTCTGTAGACCAAATTCAGTAAACCCTAGGGGTCTGCTCTCAAACCATCACTAAACATGTGACTGTGAATGTCATGAATCACCTCACTAATATATCTCTCCAGTGCATCAGTGATTGCTGTATTCAACTATGGCTCATAAAATTATGTAACATCTAGAGCTACAACTATGAGTAAATATGAATAAACTAGAAGGTCTATTGTGTGAGAGTCTTAGGTATTGACCTTGCAAACTAAAGGTAATCAGTACCCTCCAGACAACTAGGGATGGGCACAAACCAGGAAAATGTGGTTTGTTTTTGTTCATGGTTGGTGGTGTGCCTGGTTCATGAGCCATGAACCATCACAAACTTTTAAGAGGTAAATGAATGGGTTCCATTCATGAGGTTTGTGACATGGTAGAATGCCCCCCAGCATGCTAGAGACACCAAACTCACAGGGGATTTCCACCTGACTCTCCTCTACCTGCCCTCCAAGATTGGTGAGGATTGGATTTACAGGGTCCAAGTTAAAGCCTCCAAAAGAAGGTGCCCCCATCCTCCATTGTTTCCAATGGAGGGGGAAAACAGCCAAAAGGGGGGGGGGACAATAGAAGCCCAGCAGAACAGAATCAGTCCCAGAGAATCTCTGCAGTAGAAACTGACGGTGGAAGGCATTTTTGTAAGCCCAGCAGAACTAATGCAATATACTAGTGCCCAAACGCCCAGCAGAACTAATGCAATATACTACTGCCCAAACGAGCTCAGTGCCAGTGTGGCAATGCCAACTCCGCCGAGACACCTTCACCTTGAAATGGAAAGAACCCACCACGGAATAAAAAGAGCCGAAAGACCAACAAAGAAAAACCCTCTGCGGGTTCCTGGTAGGCACTCATCCCTCCCCTTGCACTGTGGCCCTAGTTAGGATGGTTTAAATGTTCTCTGTAAACTGCTCCAAGCCCTCAGGAAGGAGCGGTATATAAGCTGAAAGTGTAATGTAATGTAATGTAATGTAATGTAATGTAACTCAGCAGGACTGATGTCTACCACAGAATCACACTCCAAGCAAGGGTGGTGGAGGTTGCAAGCCCAGCAGAACCCAGTGCTAATGTGGCAATGCCAGCTCAATCACAATCCAAGCAAGGGAGGCATATTTGTCAGCCCCGCAGAACCAGTACAATGTTCAGAGTGCCCAGCAGAACCTAGTGCCAGTGGTATTGCAAACCTAGAAGGACTAATCTCAAAGCACAGAGTCACAAATCCAAGCAAAGAATTTTGCAAACTCTATACAAGAAAATGGGAAGTGAACACAAAGGAACCCCATCAAAGGAGGGGGGAAATCCCTCTTGAAACTAACATGACTAATTTAGAATTGACAACAGTGTTTCCAAGGCTGGAGAATTCCACACACACACACCGTTGCTTTGAAGTCTGGTAAACATTTTGCTTGTGCAGAGCCAGTCTGTTTGGAAATATATCCATTCATGAACCGGCATGAATCTCCATGAATTGCTTGAAAGCTCATGGAAAGTTTGTGCTGGTTCCCCTGCCACAAACTTCAGTTTGTGAACCATGAACCAGCCAAAATTCATCACAAACTTTAGTTTGTGCCCATCCCTACAGACAACTATCTCGAAGACATGAACTGCTTCATTCTTGAATGATAAGAGTGAAGAGGATTGCAAGAGCCTTAGGACTACATATTAGTTGCTTGTTAAGACAATTTGACCTAAATAAACAATATAAGCAAATTTCTTCACATTTGCAAAACAAGGTTGATATGTAGGAGTGAAATTTTTCACTTGGGAACAGAGCAGTGCTCCTTCTCAGCTGTGGAGTCTTGTAAGCAAAAATTCTACTTTGTGAGCTACTGTCATTACAGTTGTGAGTGAGCGATTTGGCTACTGCATAAATTAGTTTGCTCTGGAGCCATCCTTCCTGAGCTAAGACAAAAATGTCTGCGCCGGAAGCTAAAAAACTGTGAGCTAGCTCACACTAGCTCAGCTTAGAGGGAATACTGGAACAGATAGGTACTTAGCAAAACCAAATTCAGATGTCCTACAAAGGGGTCATTTCGTAGAAAAAGAGGTACAGGAGCTCATTAGCATAACTCATTAGCATAACTTATTTGCATATGCCACACCCCCTGACATCACCAGAAGTGTGTCAGAAGGCAACGCCCACCGCTTAGGCTCCACCCCAAAAATCTCCAGGTATTTCCCAACTCAGATTCAAACCTGGCAGCGGCTAATCCTTATCTGGTACACTAACCACTACATAACACTACATAACACTTCATGGGGCAGCGGCTATCTGGTACACTAACCACTACACAACACTTCATGGGGCAGCGGCTATTGAGCAGTAGCAAGCAGCTGGGCCTGCATGAGTTATGCAACTTGGATGGTGTCAAGTTGTCCAGTGGCTGCTGTCAGGTCTGACATTGAATGAAGAGTGATCTCTCCCCCTACATTTTACTGACAGAAACCAACGCTTGAAGGCTGGAAATACTGCTATGGTTGACAAACAATGGCCACTGAGAGAATTCCTTTCATATAGCTAGAGGTGCTGCTTCTATTATGGGTGAGGGTTGACCCAATGTGTTTTCAGCTGCCATCGATGATGGATGGCAGTTGGCTAGGTACTTCTCTATTTTGATCTTGTCAGCCAAAAACATCTTCATGAGAAAACATTCTTAGCTGAGGAAGATCCAGAGTCTGACAGTTACACTGTATAATCATTGGTTACATTGCTTGGGGGTGAGGTGATGGGAAAGGAGGGGGAAGGAATGGAACCCAGGCATTTCTGCCTGTCAGAGGGGCGCTGGATTCCTTTTCTCCTCCCCCCTTTCCGTTAGCCCTGCTTGGTGGTAGGAGAATCTGATGGCAGGGAGTGCAGGTGCAGGAATGACTTCAGTATGAGTCAGGCCTGAACTTTGGGGAGAGTTTGGATACAGCTTGCAGGAACTCTGTGTTTTACAAACTAGAAATCCTAATTCTGCTACTAGGATTAACCAAATAAGAAAGCTGTTTGGGTAAAGCACACTATTACCATGTGAAAACAATTAAAAAATATCCAATTCCCATCCAATACCTTTGCATTTTTAAGTACTGAAGTAAAAGTCAGTTTTTCCACTTGGGTCAAAACAAAGTCAAATGAATAACTTTGTTACTTTTCTCAACGTTTTAAAATGATTGGGGGCACATTTTAAAATGAATTGACATTTTGAACCTTTAGTGTCAGAGATTTCTGTAACAGAACAGAGGACATCTAAAAGCCCTAAAGCCATATATTGTGAGATAGTAGGTAACATGCATAGAAGTTGAGGGTCAGCACAAAAAAGCCTCCAAGCAGCATCCCTGTCACTCAGACATGAAGGTCCAGCATTGTGAAATATTTCCACATTAAGTATTCTTTCCACTGTGCTATTTAAAAACAAGATGAAAGCTTTCAAGCAACGCAGAAGAAAAAAATGTTTTTTCATGCATAAAATTCAGATCCTAGTTGATGCCCATTAAGCATATATATTTATGCTTTTAAAACAGTTTTTTGTTTGGAGACAATTAGTAAAGGGGGGTAAGGCACTAGAAGCTGGAGGTCCCAAATCTCTCATGGTCTTTCAAAGATAGGACCCAATATTGTAATTCACCAGTGAGCAAACTTCAAATTACTGAAACATTTGATTAAGATTTTGCTCCACACTTTGACAGGCCTTATACTTCTTTTGTATGTTTTTATCATTTCCAAAATGGTAATGCCAATGATATAAATAGACCACATATTGCCATTTAGCAAGTGGTGCTAAGGTTCTGCATGTTAGACATACTGCTAGACTGCCTTTTTGACTGGTAGTGAAGTAACGAATAGACCCTTCTGTAGTTCTCTCATGTCTCTTTTTAGTTGTCTTTTCCTAGACTCTGCATCTTTTTTCATAGGAAAGGTGCTCCAACCAGTGTTCCCTCTAAGCTGAGTTCGTGTGAGCTAGCTCACAGTCTTTTAGCCTCCGGCTCACACATTTTTGTCTTAGCTCAGGAAGGATGGCTCCAGAACAAACTAATTTATGCAGTAGCCAAATCACTCACTCATAACTTTAATGCCAGTAGCTCACAAAGCCGAATTTTTGCTCACAAGACTCCACAGCTTAGAGGGAGCATTGGCTCCAACCCCTTTATCATCTTGGTTGTCCTCATCTGTCCTTTTTCCAGCTCTACAATATCTTTTTTTTTAGATACAACAACCACAACTGTACACAGTTAATTGTGTTGCTAGGTGTCCAGTTTTGAAGCAGACAGTCCAATATTTCCCCTTTCTGTCCAATAAATAAACTGAGAAAATACTGGACATGTAAAGGTCTAGTATTTTCTATTTAAATAAGCCTCCAACCACCATGGCCAAACTCTCGGCATGAGCTCTTTCTTTCCTCTATCTGCTTGTACTCCATTGCAGCCAACAAAGTTTTAAAAGAAACAAATCCACCTCTCAACGGCTGGGTAGGACACTCCTGGAGAAATCGTATTGGTTCAACGAAACAATGCTGGAAAGGGACAGACTTTAATGGCCAACCAAACTGTTTCCTGTGTTGGTTCCAGCTGACCATGGGAATAGATGGTGGCAGGACTGAATCTTCTAAAGAAAAGTGAAACAGATCTCTCTCTCTCTCTCTCTCTCTCTCTCTCTCTCTCTCTCTCTCTCTCTCTCTCTCTCTCTCTCTCTCTCTCTCTCTCTCTCTCTCTCTCTCTCTCTCTCTCTCTCTCTCTCTCTCTCTCTCTCTCTCTCTCTCTCTCTCTCTCTCACACACACACACACACACACACACAAACAAACACACCCCTTTCCCAATATCCCTGAAGATGCAGGAGAACAGTGATCCCCACAACATTTCACAACCATGTCCAAAATTTCTGACAGCCTCTGTCTGAAAGTCTCAGTGTCCACCTGGAGAAAAAAGACAGCACCGTTAATACAGCACCTTAATATCTGCTCCATATTCTAAATGATGTATTAGGATGGAGTGCCAACAGATCTATCAGATCAACAAGGACAAATGTCTCATAGTTCACCAATGCAATTAAAGCTGCCTCGCTCAGAAAAACCAGGCCTGGAGCCAATCTGAAATGGACACGGTTATCCTGAATACCTGTAATTGCTCTGCTACCACATGTTTGATTACCATCCCTAAAAAGGACAAGTTGATAACTGGCCTATACTCAGACACTTTATCGTTAGCCAGTGGAGGTTGCTTAAACAGATAACTAATGACTGCTTCCACAGAAGTTCTGAAAAGCCCCCTGCTCCAAACCAAAAATTTATAATCCACATCAGGGACCCCATCTCTTTTTCTTAAAGCAATTTAACAAGTGAGAATGTAGTAAGCATGGGGGTTTCCCTGGCTAACTCAGGATCCTGTCAATACCTGTCCACAGAAAATTGATGTGTGTCTTCCTGAGATATCTTGAGTAAGATTCACCTTTGATCTGGCTTCCAAACTTGACTTGCATCTAAAATAAAACAATAAATTAAATCAGAAGGCCAAGATGCCATTCCATTTCATTTAATAATATTAATATTTTATAAAGTGCATTTAATTTTGGGGGGAGACTGTGATAGAGCTTCCCTCATTTTTAAAAACAGCTTAGGTAGTATGTCATGGAAAATGCCACTGGAGTCATCTTTTCCAGAATGTCAGATAAAAATGTACTAAAAGCAAAATGGTCCCCTAAGCAAAAACCTTTAGGAATGCATTACTGGTGCTATTTTTTCCTAACTCACAAAAGCAGAAGTAAAAGACTCTGAGCTCTTTTCTGGTTCTTTAAGATAAGCCAATGTAAAAAAAATTAATATTAACTTTACAGTTGTAATAGAAAGGGAAAGTACAAAAGTGTCTGAACACAAACCACTGCAGTCTATTTCAATATCACTCTCAAACTGTTGTCTATCAATTTGTGAAGGCATCTGTGCTCTGTAACTTCAGAACAAAGAACATTTTACTCTTGTAAACACTCTCATCTCTTATTTCAGCTTAGTTAATAACAGGCATTGTCAGGTGATCAGACATTCTGAGGCATATGCAGCAGTAAAATGAGAAATAAAACTTGAAAGGGTGGAGACATACTCTGTACTAGAAATTAAAGTATCATGTACAGTGATTGCCAACAGAAAGCTTTATAGCCTTCTGCTTGACAATCCCAGAGCCATTAATTCCTCAGACCTAATCAGGATCAGCTTTCAAGGATGCTTAAATGACCCAGAATTCTGGACAGATTTCATGCTGTAGATCAAAAGAGATGCTAATGTCTGACCCTTCCTTTTGAATGACAATATTCATTTTTACTGTGGTTCAACATAAAGTGGGCTCTGGCCTGTACTGCTTTTTAAATCATGAAAATATATACATGCCTATGATTTGCCTGCAGAGAAAACCTACCTCACCCCAAGGAACTGTGATTTCCAGAGACGTGGGTTTTAATTTCTTCTTATGAATACATACTCTTTTGACAGGCTACCAGGCAAGGAAGGAAACACAGACAGTATTACCTAGCCATTCCACATCTCACTCAGGAGAGCTAACCACTAGGGAAAATCCATGGACTCACTCTCTCAGAGTTCAGAACCCACATAATGCCTTAAGGAGAAGATTTTTGCCAAGCAAGAAGGACAAAGACAGTAAGCGGCAATAAGAGACAATATGACTGCATGTTCACAGAAAGCCTAATGGCTTACTGGGAAGTTTCCCATTATAGGATACAGGGGCAACCAGTTAGAGTCCCGTGTCTGGTAAACATAAGGCAAGCTCACATTCTGACTTTACTGGCATAGCCTTCTGTCCATACAGGTATGGTAAATCAATGCATCGAAAGAGACTATTGGTGGAAGAGGAAATATGGGAGAAAATCTTATTTTATTTTTATTTATAGTCTGCCTTTGTCATGGATACTCAAGGAAGATTACATACTGGCTCCTGATTTGTTTCCAGGCATAATTCAAGCTGCTGAATACTGGACACCACAGCCCCTTTTTAGTAACAGACTAAGAAAAATGTCTAAATGCTAGTGCTGTGACTTACAAGACACATCTCTTAAACCTATGCTTTTGGTTTATCCAGTTATTCAGCCTTTTGGGAGAAAGTAATTACTCATATCAATTTTGTATCAGAATATTAATTGATGTTTGAGGATGCTTATGTACTTTTAAACTAGCTGCCTGGCTCCTGGAGACTAAATTATGGTCAACAAAAATGGACCCTTCCTCTGTGCCCTTAGCATTGCTATAAAAATGTATAGTATAACACTGGAGAGATAAATGCCCACCTCCAGTAATCCAATAGATCGAGGACCTTACAAATTTATCAACCTTTGAATTGCAAATGGACATATTTTTAGATACCTAGAAACCTTTTATAGATGCTTATCTGTAGACTTGCCACCATTGTTGCTATATTTTGTTATATTTTTATTTATTTCTATTCAGGGCAATTAAAAATAAATAATTTTTGCCCTGACCTAGGTAGTCCAGGAAAGCCCAATCTCGTCAGATCTTGGAAGCTAAGCAGGGTCGGCTCTGGCAAGTACTTGGATGGGAGACCTGCTTGGAATACTAGCAGTTGGGAGCTGGGGGCAGGCGTTATTCATCCACCTCTCTGAATATCCTCCAGGCCCCCAGTAGGGGTCAGTCACCAGAGGTTGCCTTGACTTCCAGGTGCACAAACATAGCAATAATTTTTAATCCTGTACACTAAATTCAACACATTTCCGTAAGCAAGTATTGTTGCTGTTGTTGTTGTTATTATTTCTGATAAATATGTTTGGATTAGATATATATACAACCCAAATGCCATTTGATACACAATATAGTAGGCTTGGTTGTGTCCATACAATATATACAAGACACTTTAGTCAGATAGAAAATGATTACACCATAATGGCATTTCCAGGCTTTCTTCCAATTACTTCAGTGTTTAAAGTCAGATGCAATAAATGGCATTTGTTAATTTTTCCAGAACAATTCCTTTCTTTCACCATTTCACATTGTAGAGAAACTACCATAGCACTGTAATTTAAAGTGATGTTACACTGAGCCATCCTAAATATTTTGAAAACATTGAATTAAATATGGTTCATGAGTGTTCATTTATTCTGCATGCTCCTGCTTGTTAAATGATTGGGGGCACAATATAACCAAACTGAAGTGTTTTTAAGGTCCTTATTTCACAGTGATTAATTTGGGATGGGTTATACTATTGCATTTTATTGGCTTCAATAAGAAATACTCTCATGTTTAGGTTTTTCCTCTTAATGTAGTTTAACCACAGAACTGCAGGGATTTTCATCAGAAGGCTCAGATACTATTTCATCTTGGGTGGATTGCAACTCTCAGTAATGCTGCTAAAGTGTGATGTGTTCCTAACATGTATTTCTCAGTTACATGGAACCATACTCATTTTTAAGTCAAAAGAAAATCAGGTTATCATTTATGTTTAGTTAGATGTTTTGATAGATTAAAGCTCATGCATCATTCTTGCATTAAACAGTGGAACTTAATTATGTCTAACTTGGGCTAGATAAAATCTGAAGAATGGAGCCTCTGAGAATTTGCTGAATGCTTTGCAGCCAAAATTCCTGCACCCCGTTATATTCTAATTAGTATTATGAACATTTGCAGTAAAACAGGCCTTTGACAGTGCCTGTTTCTGCACCACGGGCAATGGTGGAGTTACTCAGCCAACCCGTGTCTCCAGGCACTAGATTCCAACAAGGTGCCTCTTCCACCATTCTGTTACAACCCCCACTGCCACTTTTCTCACCACCAGCAGCAGACCAGTTCTCAGAGGCTTTTCCAGCCTGAGGACCTGTGCTTTTTATTCTCTTAAAAGAACTTGGCACCAATTTTGCAACTCCCTCTCTCTCCACATTGCTGTAAGAAGACTAGGGATGGTTACAGATGGACTGGGAAAATACAGTTAGGTTCAGTTTGTGGTGTACCCACAAACCGAACCACAAACCGAACTGAACTAAAATGGGCTCATACGAACCAAACTGGTCTGTGAAGTTCATGACATGTTTGGAGTCAGGGCGAGAGGTGAGGTGAGTGGCAGAGCAACCAGCGCGTGCAGTGCCATCACAGCCAGAGAGGATAGGCCCACACCTGGACTCGCCCATGCTGACAACCCCTGGGACAGGAAAGGACCCAAGAAGGCAGGCAGAGCTGTAGAAGGCCCTGATGCTCAGACTTCCTGGGAGCCCAACTCCACCTGGTCTGGAGCAGAAAGATTGGAAGCACTCACCTACAGCAGAGGTTTCAACCACCAGACCCTTTTGATTTGATGATGGTGAAACACCTTTTGTGAAACACCTGAGTACTTTCCTTATGGAGCTGACACATGTTGTAATGATTATATTCTGAACAATTTTCTAAACAATCAGAAGTGAAGAATTTATGAAGATTTTTTCCACTTAGATTTTTTACTTTATGAGCAAAAGTCAGGGTTTATGTAAAAGTGTTGGAGGCAAGAACGCTTCATGAAGAGACTGTGAAGACATTGACAAGAACGCAGCAAGGATGCTTGTGTTATTTTTAGTCACATCTTTGCTGCCTTAAGCGAGAACAGCTGCTCCTTTGCTTTCATGAGCAAAACATGTGTAATCTTAAACTGCAGAGTTTTTCTTACTATACTAGACCCATTTTCTACAGGTACCATCACTTGTCTGAAAATCTGTAAGCTTTCTCCAGGTGGACTTGTGAAATACCTATTCCCTTCCTAATGCTTAACTATTGTGTCCATAGCAACACTTCTATCTGAAAATTCCCCATTAAGCATCAAAAGAAAAAGTGGCAACTATAGTGACCATCATAATCCCCATAGTAAAATAGTTTTAGCATCTAAGTGCTTTAAAGACCCATAATGAATACAAACGACATATTTGAAAGGCCACAGCTATCCATTTTAAAACTCCTCTTGTAGTTGCTGCACAGAATAATTTTATTACAGTAAATAAGATAATAGCTTTTTTTCCCAAGCAGCAGGATAATATTCACATTTTTAGTGTTCTCACACGACTTCCTGCAGATTTTATAAAGCTATATTACTAGCCCTTGAAATGGATTCTAGTCCAGCTTATTAGTGTTTTTTGTGTGTTTAACTTGTAGCACATTTCTCTGTGCTAGTTTTCTGTTTGCAGAGAGCTCTTCACAACTGGGAGCATTCCAGAATATGAAATAGTTTAGTCTATTTTACATCCCAGAAGTGTACCATCTTAGTCTGCATAATTAAATCTAACAAAAACACCCAACAATCAGAACAATGAAATAATAAATTACAACCTAATTTACAACTTCAACCCTGAACAGATACATGATTCAGTCCAATAAAAGTAGATTTATTAGTTGACAAGATATTAAAATAGTCAAAAGCCAATAACAACATATATCCAAAGTCCAATTCTAAATGAGTTGTATGTTAGAAAGTCTCACACTCCCCATCCACTGAGACCTGGCATTTATAAAATGTCAGTTGGAGGTCAACCTTTGTAGAAGAGAGTACAGCAGTGTGGTAAAGTACATGTTTTGCATGTAATAGATCCTAGGGTCAGTGCCTGTCATGTTTTCTGAAAGACTCTCATGGAATACATGATAAAGGCCTCTGTCACAAAGAGGTGCAACTGGTTATAAGGATAATGCTAATCGACAACTATATTTAAAAAACAACAATTTATCATCTAAAGATCCTATAAACAGGGCTTTTCCATATGATTTTCTTGGCAGTCAATCCACAAGCACTGGAATCAATTTGGGCACAATTCTTCCACACATTGGCCATCCATCTGCATTTTCACAGTTGTAGAGTCAGTTTAGTTTCTTCCTCACATGCCTTAAATAATCAGGATTGTCAAGAGAGAGTGCTGTCATCCTCCCTTATTTATTTATTTATTTTGTGCATGCTTATCAATATACTGCTATAATGACATGCCTTTTTTCTTATATCTCTGTGAGGGAAGGAACCAGAGACTGACTATAAAAATAAATGAAAGCTGGGAATTCAGAGAACCTGCTTGACATTTCATTGCAGCAGTTTGTCAGTATATCAATATTTTAGTGCCTTTAAAAAAAATTAAACCACCTGTCTTCAGGGCAGAAGATGAGGAGAGGGAGTGGTTTGACCATGACAACAGCCCAATCATTGAAAAGTGGGCTGGAGGTGAGCAGAAGTGGGTGAAAACTGTCAGAAACATTATACAAAAGAAGAAAATTAAAATGGTATGCAAGAGGACAAAGGTGAGTCCAAATTAGCTTCTAGAAAAATATCAGGATAAAAGTGATGTCAAAGGTAACAGAAAAAAACCTGGAGGTTAAAACACCAAAAAGCAAAAACTAAAAGCACAAAAATGCATGCACAATGTCAGGAGTCAGCCAGGGCTCAGTGATAGCAAGGAATCCTCAGAAGAAGAAGATTCTTCAGAAGAGGAGCCCTGTGTAACCAACTTTGAATCAAAATAAAATGACCAGCAGGAAACTGAGCTGCAGGCTTATCAGGATTCACAGTATAAAGATTCACAGCTAACAGCTGGGCAGAGCCACTTACACCCTCCAGCCCTGGT
>NW_015170327.1:424755-431767 GCF_001447785.1 Gekko japonicus | reverse complement strand
GCACCAGTATCCGGCTTTTCAGCAGACGCCAACGGCATCCTGCGTTTGCTTCCATGAGAGGAGGCAAGAGGCTGGCTGTGTTCACAGCCATGTCTCTTTAAGGGGGTGGGACCAGCACCATCTTAACAGCTGGCCCCAGCCCCAGCTTTGCAGTCTTCGACTCGTGTTCGGCAGAGAAGGAGCACAAGGTAGTAGGAGAGGACTCGCTGGCCTGATCGGTGCGTTCACCGGGCCTTGCAAAAGGCGGTGGTGACTCACACTAGGCATTGGCATTTCAGGCCCATTGGCCCTTTGCGGCAGCAAATGAACAGCTGAGGCAGTGAACGAGCAGCTGAGGTGGCGAGGGATCGGCCGGGAGGCTTGCGGTTGCTGAAGGGAGTGCGGCGGCGTGGCAGGGTGATCGTGGCTTAGGCGGTGGTGAGATTCCTGCAGTGGTGTGGCTCTTTGCAGTGCCAATGGTGTTGGTTGTTTAAAAAAACCACACACACACATTCCCACACTCACTATTGGGAGCGGGGGTGCCTTAGTGGGCTCTGGGGTGGGGTCTGGAGGCTAAGATCGGCAGTTGGTGAGGCTACCTGGGGCCCCAATTTTACCCCCACCCTCTTCAAATTATTATTGATAGTCCCTTTGCCTGTCTTGAACCACCCTCCCTCCCTCACCACCAGTATCAGTTTAACAACGGTTGTGTTTTTTGGTGGGCTAGGCCCCCTAGTGGTGAATTGCCCAGTTGTTATGTTGCTGGGGTGTGGTTAGGCAGTTAAGTAGCCAGAAGCAGACATCTTAGGCGGGTCTGGTGCGGGGCCATCTTGGGGAGGTCTCTTGCAGTGGCCATTTTGGAAACATCTGGGGTGGTGGCCATTTTGTAATCATTTTTTAGTACAACCATTTTAGGACACCCCATTTTTACAGCTATGCCCTTTGGCGATGCTGCTTTGCCATTGGGGGATCATCTTTTGCCTGCGACCTGGGAAAGGATTTGCAAAGGGGGCTTTGTTGATGTCTTCAGCCTTCTTTATCGTGAAATGGAAAAGGATAAAGAGGAGCTGGATGACAGGGACAAAGAGGTTCTGAGGAGAAGGCAAGTGGATAGGACCTGGGCCAATTGGTTGCTTCGGCCCATTTTTTATGCAGGGGTGATCTCAAGGGCCCATAATTGGAAAGCCCCAGTGCTGTTCCAATATCTTGACATTTTTTATAAAGCCTACACTGGCTTTGTTGGCCCAACCTGGCTCCAATATGATGAGGAGTTTCGTATGCGAGCCACCATGAATCCTGCACTCCCGTGGGACCAGATCCATCCCCACCTTTGGTTGCAGCTCATGTCTCAGACCAGGCCCAACGTGGGGGACCAATCACACAGCGGGCATATGGTACAACACATGCCAGCTGCTTCCAGTTCTGTCTCCTGCGGGCCCACGGGGCAGGTGGTTCAACCCCACCTGCTTTGCTGAGAGTTTGGCTCCCAGAGGGTGTGCAGTAGGAAGACATGTACATACAGGCATGAATGTTTGCTGTGCGGAGGATCCCACGCTTTTACAGCGTGCTCCAGAAGGAATCCACAAAGGAGCCAGCGCCCGAGGGGTGGAGGTGGTTCCTCTACTTCTTCAGGAAAAGGGTTCTACACCAATTAAGCTGGCAGCTTTAGAGGGTTGGTTAAGGCAGTATCCCCAAAAGGAAGATGGGGCATATTTGTTAGAAGGTTTTAGTTTAGGATTTCGCATTCCGTTCATGGGTTTGAGGGGTCTGTTTTCGGCCCATAATTTGAAATCTGTTAGGGGTATGGAAGCCATGGTGCGGGAAAAGATTGCCAAGGAGGTGAAGGAAGGCAGGGTCTTGGGCCCCTTTTCAGCACCACTGTGTCCCAATTTGCGGATTTCACCTTTGGGTATTGTGCCTAAGAAAGCACCTGGTGAATTTCGGCTGATTGGGGCGCTGGAGGTCTTCTGCATACAAGGGTTACGTGCGTTCCCTTGCCATGTTGTGATCTGTTTCTTTTTGGGTTTGGTGGTTCACTGTTTTTGCAGCCCACCAAGCAAACAGATCGGCCATCTGCTCTCTGTTGTGCCTTAGTTGATGGGCTACGGTGGAATGGAGGGGATGCTGCGGCCTATGCTGGGTGGGCCTTCGTCACCTTCTGTTTGGGAAGGGTTCCACCCGATGTACTGGTTATACACCTGGGCAAAAATGATTTGGGTTTTTTGAAAGGGAGGGCCCTAGTATTGCAGGCCAGGGAGGATTTTGAATTTATTCAGCGCCAGTGTCCAAATACAATGATTGTTTGGTCAGCCATGACCCCATGCAGGGAATGGCGGGGCGCCTTTGATCCCAAGCGGATCGAAAGGGCTCGGCCCAAGGCAAATGGGGAAACTTGGCACATTTTGAAAGTTGGGTCAGGCCACTGTTTGCCACACCCCCAGATTAGGCTTGACAGTCACGAGATGTACAGGGGTG
The DNA here is from genome assembly GCF_001447785.1 of Gekko japonicus. NCBI lineage: Eukaryota > Metazoa > Chordata > Lepidosauria > Squamata > Gekkonidae > Gekko > Gekko japonicus. Next base: position 429,313 of record NW_015170327.1, on the reverse strand, counting down.
ATAGCGTACACCTGTCAGAAAAGGGAACAACATTTTTCTGCAGGACTTACGGCAAAGGTTTTTGGCAGTACTAGGGGTTTAGTGGGTGCAGGGGTCTAAGCAAAGGCTTGACCCTTGCGGTGGCTGAGTTTGGTTTAGGAAAATTCTGTTGTAGCTCAGTAAGCACCTGTCAACAACCCGGTAGGGTGGAGGGGTCTGTCAGGATCATCACTGTGGTCTTGCGGCCAGGGATGAGATCGGCAGACTGCCTTTTGGAGTGCCTTTGATGGATACTCTACACAGTCCATGTGGCTGTGGATGAGGGACCGTCATGGCATATTCCTGGGCTAGGCTGCTCGGGTGCAAGCCGCTTACAGCGGGCTATGCCTCGGGGTCCAGGTGCATTGCCCATCTTATGGCAAGGGTGGGGTTTGCGTTTGAGTGACCCCAGGCCTTGACCATGCCACTTCATACTGTTAGCCCTTGCCTTTGATGTTAATAAATAAAGTGGCCTTTAGTTTCCCAACTACCGTTGTGTGACTCTTTCTTCCGTCTATGGGGGCAATCACCTACACCTTTAGAGCACCATAGATGAAGTCTGAGAACAGAGCTACAGACAAGATGGCAAAGTGCACATCTCCTTGCTTGATGCCAGCTGCTTGCTGATAACAAAGATTAATAGTTGCAGGACTGTTTCTGAGCAGCTAGCTGCAAGCCTGATCCTTAGGTGGGTTGCTATAAAACCACCCAAGAGAGGCAGTTAGGCATGGACACAATGCGTACATTAGACGCTAAGCCACTGACTCTGCCTTGCCTGATTCTTGGAGTCTGACCTTTGACTGAACAACTCTGCCTTGCCTAACTCCTGAAACTCTGACCTTGGACTGAATAACTCGACCTTGCCTGACTTCTGGAACCCTGACGAGGGACTGAACAACCCTGCCTTGCCTGACCCATGGCACCTGAAACTCAGAGCCTGCAAACCAGTACAGTTTGCATCCACCCTACCTTGCAGCGGCATGGATGATGCAGCTGCATCACTGGTTGACTTGGCCTCCCAGAAACATATGCTCCAAATGCAAGTACAGCAGCTGACCAACTCTTTGGCTGCATTCCAACAACAGCAGGTGGCTGCTGCTGCTGTGCTCCCTGCTGCCACTCCCCCAGGAAAGTGTCCAGTAAGCCCTCCAAGAGATGTTTGGTGGAAGTCAAGAAGAATTCCCTGCCTTTTTGCCATAATACAAGCTATGTCTCAAACTTCAATCATGGGACTTTCCAACAACAAAAACAAGGTGGGCTTTGTCCTGAGTATCTTAAAGGGAAAAGTTGCCAAGTTGGCAGCTCTGCTACTTCTTTCTAACTTTCGGTTCCTGGCAAATTTCTCAGATTCTGTTACTCACATGAGTAGTGTATTCACTGATCCCCAGAAAGCTGAGCAAGCCGATCGTCATATTTGATGTTTGTATCAGGGGAAAGGTTCTGTGACCGGACCAGGGGTCATTTCCTGCAGGAGCACACAGGAGTGGAGCTCCGGCAGTAAAGAGCCCAGGGGGTGGGCAGATGCAATAAGCCCCCCCCCCCTGCTCCCAGCAGCCCTCAGTCAGAGCAAGAAGCAGCCAGGTAAGTTGCAGAGCTCCCCCCGCCCCCCTCCGGTCAAAAACAGTCCAGCAGCACCTTTAAGACCAAGTTTTATTCAGGTATAAGCTCTCCCTCCTCTCTAAGGACAGATCTGCACATCCCCCCCTCAATAGCTAGCAATCCAAAACAGTCCAGTGGAGCCTGAGCGGTGGGTGTTGCCTTCTGACACACTTCCAATGATGTCAGGGGGTGTGGCATATGCAAATAAGTTATGCTAATGAGTTATGCTAATGAGCTCCTGCACCTCTTTTTCTATGAAATGACCCCTGGACTGGACTACACCATAGAGTTCCAGCTATTGGCCCAGGATCTGGGTTGGAGTGAAGCTGCCCTTTGACCAATATCTTGAAGTGTTATCAAAAGAGCTGCTGGACGAAGTAGCTTGGGTGGAATGTCCCACAACCCTGGCCATCCTGATACAACTCTGTATGCACACTGATGGGCAGGCCCATAGCAGGGCTTGTCTTAGAGTTTTGGGTCCATGCCACAACCTTCTCCAGCTCCTTTGGTGTTCCCTGCTCCCAGAACAGGGAGCTCATGCAGCTGAGGGCAGCCCATCCATGGCTTCCCAGGGAGGAGAAAGAAAGGTGTTGTTCCCTGAATTACTGCCTATATTGTGGGCAACCCTGCCACTATGCAAGCCACTGTCCAGAGAAAAAGAAGCCCCAGTTGCAAGAGTTAAACTCCAGCCCCCAAGTCAGTTGTTGGTTACTGGCACACACCTTAATAGACTCCAGGGCATCTTGCTCCTATATGGATGCCAGCATTACCAAATAGCACCAAGTCCCACTATGCTGCAAAGAGACCTCTATTCAAGTTGAAGCCATAGATGGGTGCCCTTTGCAATCCAATCCTGTCATCAGTGAAATGGTACCATTGTTTGCACACATACAGCACCATCAGGAGCAACTCTGTTTTGACATTGCCTGCATACCTCGATTCCCTCTGGTGTTAGAGATGTCATGGCTGGAAATGCATAACCTGGCAATTGATTGGGACTGGCAGGAGATTTATTATTTATTAAGGTATTAAATTGGATTTTTAAACCACCCTCCTCTGTAAAGACAGGGCTCAGGGCAGTGTACAACAGTGGAATACATTCATATAATAAATGCATAATTAAAACAGTTACAATAGAGTAAAAATGAAACAGTTCAAAAACCCATGCTCCCATGAAAACCTACCAACCATGTTGGGGGCCATGATGTCTCCAGTCCCAATAACACTGCCAGCAGTGTACACTGAGTTTCAAGATATCTTTGAGGAAAAGGGGGCAGATTGGCTTTCCCCACATTGGCCATATGATTGTGCTATCAGCCTAGTGCTTGGAGCACCTCTACCTGCCAGGCAGTTATATTCCCTATCTGAGCCAAAACGAGAGGCCCTATGGGAGTTCCTGGGTCCAGAGTTCCTGGCCAAGAACTTGCAATGGGGTTCTATATGTCCATCTACCTCTCCACGTCAGCCCCCATCCTTTTTGTAAAAAAGAAGAATGGAGAGTTGTGCTTATGTAATGATTATCAGGCCCTTAATAAGACCACAGTCCAGGATCAACTGAAAGGGGCCAGGATATATACCAAACTAGATCTCCATGGGGCCTATAACATAGTCCGTATACATTCTGGAGATGACTGGAAGACTGCCTTTTGTAGCCATTATAACCAGTATGAATAGCTAGCGATGCCCTTTAGCCTATGCAATGCCCCAGCAGTATTCCAGAGATTTATGTACATCTTCAGGGACCTGCTAGACTCCTTTGTCATCATTTATTTTATTTTATTATATTATATCCCGCCCTCCCCACATGGCAGGCTCAGGGTGGGTTACATCGAATTTGATAAAAATACAATATACACAATTAACACAATTAAAACACTAGCAAAATAACACAATAACCTTCATCTGGTGCCATTGTCATTGACATTAAAGCCTCACAGATGCCATCTTTGGTATGCAGTTCTGACCCACTGAGGGCAGGCCCAGTAAAGATGGAGGGACATCTGTCACTCTAGTTAAAAGCCTGGTGGAAGAGCTCCATCTTGCAGGCCCTGTAGAACTGTAAAAGGTCCCACAGGGCCCTGATCTCGTATGGGAGCTCATTCCACCAGGTAGGGGCCAGGGCTGAAAAGGCCCCGACCCTAATAGAGGCAAGATGGACATCCATGGGGGCAGGGACCACGAGAAGATGTTGATTGGCAGATTGTAAAGCCCTTCAGGGTTCATAGAGGGAGAGGCAGTCTTGCAGATATACGGGCCTCTGGCCATATAGGGCTTTAAAGGTAAGCACTAACACCTTGAAATGGATCCGGTGCTCAATAGGCAGCCAGTGCAGTTTGCATGTGGGCCCGCACAGGCAGCAACAACAGTACCCGTGCTGCTGTGTTCTGCACCAGTTGCAGTTTCTGGAGCAGAATCAAGGGCATCCCCATGTAAAGAAAATTACAATAATCTAATCTGGAAGTTGTTAGCCCAAATGCTTTATATTGGGCTATTCCTGGACTGTGTTACATGAATAACACTTGATGCAAAGGGCTAATAAAAAGAGACTATGTAATAAAGAGTTCACCTTGAGGGCACCCAGAGAAGAGGATGTCAGCTGAGGTTGATATGAGAAAAATGGTGGCTGGCGAGATGAGGCGATGGATGAAGGAGGCCGGACCAACTAGGCGTGGAGGCAGAGCGATGCGGCAGGCCGGAGCCTGATTTGGACAGAGACCGCTGCGAGCATGCGCAGAAGCACAAAGTGGTCCTGGCCTGGAGGCGGAGTTACGACAGCTGGAGTTACGACAGCCGGAGAGGTGGAACAACAAAGACCAGCGCCGAAGAAGGGTCGCCGCCAGACTGTCCCCTCACAAGGAAGATCTGCTACAGAACAAGGGGTCCTGGTAGGAATCTCACCTTCCCGACATTCATGTGGCCCTAGATTAGGATTGTTCGGAAT
>NW_015170327.1:407532-424105 GCF_001447785.1 Gekko japonicus | reverse complement strand
GAGAATTTTATTCCTGTTTCTGTCTCTTAATTGGGAACGTATTGGTGCAGCCCATCCTCCGTATACATTGACCTGAATCCCGATTAATAAACTGTTCCAATTGTCTCTCTTAAAGAGCAATTCGGCTAACAAAGTGACCATTGCATAGGTCACTGTAGCCAGATCCCAGGGAGTGAGATATGGGGCCAACTGCCTGATCTGTCTCAGATGGAAGAAGGCAGACCTGGCAGTGGTGGCAACCTGGGCCTCCATAGTTAGTGAGGCACATCCAGAAATACCCCCAGGCTCTTCACCTTCAGCACTGGCACCAATAAGGTCCCGTCAAAAGTTGGAAGCCTGATCCCCAATACCAGTGCCCCGCAATCCAGGTACAGGACCTCCATCTTTTATGGATTCAATTTCAGTCTGTGCTGTTGTAACCAACCAGCCATGGCTTGTAATGCCCTGTCCAGATTTTCTGGGGCAGAATCTGGGTGGCCATCCATCAGTAGATAGAGCTGGGTAGAAATGGTGCACCGGCTGAATCAAAGGCAGATCCAGTAGTCCCCATTCTTTTTGAAATTCCATTTCACCGTGACCTATATTCACAGCTCCAAAATAAGTGGGCAGATGCCCAATCCAGGAAACTGGAATACTCTGCTTCCCTGACCCAGGAACCACCCTTGTCCACAGTTCTGCCACCTGAAGTCTTTGCCACCATACCTCCAGCATCTACACTCAGAGAACAGATACAGAAACAGCAGCAAGATGACCCCTAAGCATGGAGGAAATTCAAGACTCTCTGGGAGGCCAAGCAAGAGCTGCCAGTGGAATATGTGGAGCAAACGGGAATGCTCGCGCATCAAGGTCAGCTTTACGTACCTACTGGACCACTGAGGCTGCAAGTCCTGCACATCACTCTTGATGTCAAGCCAGCTAGGCATTTTGGGTGATACAAGATGCTTCACTTACTAAACCCAGGAGTTCTGGTGACCTCAGGTACAGGCGGTTGTTTTTAGATAGGTCTGCTTCTGTGATATCTGTTGATGGGCCAAGGACCAACCTGGAAAGCCAGCAGGTCTGTGATCTTCTCAAATGCCACCAGTTCCACTCCATGTACATATCAAACTTTTCAGTATCACCATGCTTGGGCTAGATTGACTGCAGTAAAGTCCAGTGGTGCTGCAGACTTCAGGTCTTTGTCCATGTTGCAAAACTCTTTGCTGCTTTACTTGTTCCTGCTGCTGAGTTAGCTGGGTTCTACTGCTAAACTGCTGCCACCATGTTTCAAATGAGGTAGGCATTAACTGAGAGTCTTTATTAAACAACTCTGCTTCTGTCTCCTAAACACTCCCTCTCACTGCTTCTCTGCCGAGTAACTTCCTGTAGCTGTTCCCTCACAATCTAGTTTCCCCTGTATCTCTGAGTTACTCCTCCATCTACTTTCCTGACTCACAGTTCTATATACATGAGTGACTATAGAGCCATCTTAGTGTGCTTTTACTTTAACACAGAGCTAACTTCAATGGGATGCGGCTGACTTTTGCAACAGCATTCATTTGATTTAGCAGCTATACCGACCTTGTTGCAGAATGTTATGGAAAAACAATGGCATTTTCTCATCCTAGCCGATTAGTCATATAGATAGGAGCACCAAACGGTTAACTTGATTCTCTTTCGATTTTGACTGCAGTAGCTTGGCATTCAGACAATACTGTCTGAAATATTACACCAATATATAAACATAGCAGAAGTAAGATAGGGTTCAAACCAGCTACTATTATTGGTATGTCAAAGCAGTCACTCCTTGTTTTCTGACCATAGCTTTGTTTAGCATCAAGGTTTGTGGACTGTGCAATGGGGAAACTGCATGCGATAAGCTGTAACCTGGGAAACAGGAAATCCTTATTTTGCATCCATTCCACATTACTGGCAATTTTCAATATTAAATAAGACTGACAGATGAACTGAAATCAGGGGAGTCGTCAAACAAAAATGAAGATTTGAAATCGGATGGAAGAACAAGCCTGTTCTTACCTTGTCCTCAGAACTCTCCCCCAGGGACCAAATGTCCCAGGTCAGCACACAGGTATCACATTTCTCTTTAGTGAATAGCACCTGACAGGCTGAATCTGCATGCTATAAAATGAATTCATTTTATTCTATGCAAAAGCAAATTAGCATGTATTTCGAGTACATCAACATATCAAACATTTATTTAATGGCTTTGTGTCTATTCACAGAAGGCAGAGATGGGCATGATGTATGAGTGTATGGAAGTACTCCCATTTTTTTCATGAAGAATTAAGGACAGCTTGTGATTTAGGAATAATTCGTTTACAAAAAAACCCTCAAATAATCTGCAACAAAAAATGCTTCAGTCTCCACCTTAAATCAAATTAATGCATAAAGAAAAGAATGCCATTATTTTAATGTATCTGCAGTACTGGAAGAAAGTGTGCATACTGAAGTAGGAAAAGTTTTTTTAAAATTTCAGCAGTGCTGGTATGATTGAATTGCATTGTTAATGGAATTTTCTTCTAGCAAATTAAACAGAAATTGCTGAATTAAAATGACTTTTCTGCCTTTACTGTCATGTTTTCTTACTTAGGATATATTGTGTATTAAGAAAACTAAATGTAAAAATGTGTCTAGAAAATTAGTTGCTCAACATTCTACTCTTATGCAAAATGATATGAGCAGTAGGGGCAGAATCCATAAGTATCTAACATGAGTTCTAAGGATTATTTTTTAAAATTTGGCTCAGAAATATATTTCCCACTTTCTTTTCTTCCTTGGTATTGTGTTTTTATGTACATAAATTCTGAGTCATCATGACTACTTTTGACAGGCAGTAATTGGATAATAAATTGGATCTCTTTGCAAATGCCTCTATAAAAAAGTTACAAGTTAAAAACAAAAATGCAAGGTCACCAAAGTGTTTCACTTTTCTTTAAAGAACTTAAGAGACAAAGACAGATGAAAAGTTTTTTTCCAAATATCACAAAATTATCTGAGTCACTTTGTTGCCATGCAAGCCTATCAATTTGTTTTTATGAACTGTATGGACTGTGCAAAGGGACTGTATAACATGGAGACCTGGGAATACCTGTTGAGACTGCACACCTGAAAGAGGGACACCTTCCTTTAGCATTGCTGCTCCAGTGATGGTCCAGAGTCACCAGCCATCTCACCTGCTGTGAGATGAAGCAGTTCCATATGCCTGTATGCCATTCCATGGAAAGACACGAGGACAGAGAACTGCAAACTCCGTTAGGAGTTCCTTCCAGCACATGTAGTCAACCCCTCCTCCCCCAGACCTGCAAAGCTGCACGTAGCTCTGAGACTCTAATAATAATTGCTTAGCAACTAATCGCTCAACCATCAGCAAACCGGCTAGGGACATTAAGAGCCTTAACCTGATGACTCATCTTACCTGCACCCAGGTGCCAGCTTTTACAGTCTAAGTTTCTAGATCTCAATATTGACCACTCTTAGTTCCCTCTCCCCTCTTCCAGCCAGCCAATAGTATGTTTTATGGGTAGGTGTCACAGGGGGATGTGGCCAGCCTAACCTGCCCCCCACCCCACCTTATAAAAGATGCTTACCGACCACATGCTCTCTCTCTCTCCCTCTCCACGACCCCTATTGAAGCTTTAACCCTATTATGTCCAGCTTGCTATCCATATACTCTACCTCCATCTTTAAACTCTAGTCTGCAGCTAGAGTCCACGTGGTTTTGCCGGTTCAGAACACGTGTTCCGCATATTCTATTTCTAACCCCCTCCATTTTTCCATTGGAACGGCTCAACCAAGGAGGACAGGTATATATCACCCAACCAACTAATATCCTGCTCATCCAAACGTGATAATTATCTATCTTTATTTCTTAGTATAAGTATAATTGTGTGAGTGTTTGTGTATTGTTTGATTGGGACATCTCTACCAGTAAAAGAAATTATATTTCACCAAGCATAGTCTCTGTATCTGTTCTGGTACTTACAGTAAAGGTGGGACTTCTGTATAAATTGGTGTGAACCCTAATTTGCCTATTGCCAATTGATAATCATAACTTCCCCTAGATTAATCAAGAATTCAAGGCAATTTGGCTAACAACTTTTTCATCTTCAGCTGAATAAAGACACATCTGTAAGAGAACTTGAGGCTCCATGCACATCTTCTTGTCAGGTTTTGGATTGTTTCAGACCACTCAGCGGAAGTCAACAAATTACTCTCGACTGTATGCCTGACCAGTTGCAGCCTTAATCGGTGCCCATCATGGCTAATTAAAGCTGGTCGCAATGGGATACAATGGTCACCTCAAGATTAGATTACTGTAATGCTCCCTACATGGGGCTGCCCTTGTTCCAAACTCAGAGGCTGCAGCTGATACAGAATGAGGCAGCCAGGCTGTTGTTGGACCCCCTATGTAGGAGCATATTCAGCCTGTGCTAAAAGCATTGCACTGGCTGCCCATAGCATTCTGAATTCACTTCAAGGTGCTGGTTCTTACATTTAAAGCCCTTTATGGTCAAAGGCCTACCTACCTGAGGGACCACCTCTCCCTGTGTGTTACCCAGAGAGCACTATGATCAGGGTCCCACAACCGCCTGGTCCTTCTGGGCCTTAGAGATGCCAGGCTGGCCACAACGAGGGCCAGGGCCTTCTCAGTGGCTGCTCTGTGCTGGTGGAACAAGCTCCCAGAAGATCCCAGGGCCCTGCAGGACCTTTTACAGTTCTGCAGGGCCTGTTAGATGGAGCTCTTCCACCAGGCCTTTGACTAATGAACTGCACTTAATAAATTAAGGCCCTGGCCCCAATACCATCAAGACCATTAACACCATCATCGACAGCCGAGCTCTGCCGAAATGGCCCAGACTGAGAGATCACCATAAGATTAATTTGCTGACTGTACTCCTACTATGTTGATACTACCAACGCTTCACCATTGTCATATACTAGCACTTTATGTTGTGTTTTTACTTATACTTATATTTTGATTCATTTGTTTTATCTTTTTATGTAAGCCGTCCTGAGCCTGCCTTGGCAGGGAGGGTAGGGGTATAAAAATAAATAAATCTGGACAAATAATGGAGCAGTTTATCCCCAAAACAGAGTATTCATTGGTTCCAAAGTTTGCAAGTGACTAAATATTTATTTATTTATTTTTCACATTTATACCCCACCCTCCCCATGCTATAATTAAAACATAATATACATAGTAACTTAAAACATATAATCCATTAAAACATCCAATACTTAAAAACAACGGTGCTCAAACTTCTGATATCATAGGTCCAAAGATGGCATCAATACAGTTCCAGGTGGTACTTCCAATGCTGTTTGCGCCCACAGGAGAACGGCTTAGATCTTTTTTGCCATATCCAGGTGCTTCCTCAGGGCTTCATCAACCATGACGGTGATGGTATAGTAGGGGTGGCGGCTCCTACACAAAGGCCTGGCGGAAGAGCTCCATCTTGCAGGCCCTGCGGAACTGCATAAACAACTTCAGCTTATTTTTTTATGCCTTAGAGTGACCAAATCAACCAGTGCATATTTGGAATTAGTGGGCAGTGATATGACAAGATGGAGTAAAATCAGGCTCCATTCTGCTTTTAGGTTCACATTTTGGAAATACTGAGGGCATTTGCCTGGGAATAAGCCTGACTGAATCATATGAGACTTGCTTTTACAATATACCTAAAATGCCTGATTAGGATACCTGGCTCCACAGAGAGTATAATCATATAAGCTAAGCAACAAAGTATAGAGAAAGGGCAGTTTCTGTGGTGATACCAAGCTACATGTTCACTTGATATTATTATTATGAATATTATGAACTACAGCCAAAACCTCCGTGTGCATTGCTAAAGAGGGGAGGCCTGGAGAGTGACCCCCCCGATGAATCCGAGGCAGGTCGGCCAGGGGGGCCCTGGAAGTATCGTGCCTTCCCCAGCCTGTCCAAAGGCCAGCTTTCCCAGGCTCCCCGCAGCCACAGGGTGCCCAGGCAAACCAAGGGAAGGCAGTTTAAACTGCCTTCCCTTCAAGGGGGGGCTTGCCCGAGCTCCCTGCAGCCACGGGGCACCCAGGCAAGCCAAGTGAAGGCAGTTTAAACTGTCTCCCCTCCCCTCCAAGGGCCAGTTTGCCCGGGCTCCCCATCTGTGGAGCACCCGGACAAGCCAAGGGAAGGAATGGGGGTGTGGTCTAATATGCTAATGACCTGTGCTTTCAGAGCTGTGGCCTAATATGCTAATGAGTTTCTGCTGTTGGGTGTGGCCTGTTATGCTAATGAGTTCCTGCTGGGCTTTTTCTACAAAAAAAGCCCTGGTTATATTTGATACTTTCACGTGTAGAACATTGTTCCACTAAATAACCCTAGTATTGAAACTGTAAAAAATGTTTGGAAAGACAGGAGCAGCTGGGAAGAGGGAGCACTCCCCAGCTTGTCCACAGCACACCTGCTCTTTAAACTTTAAAGGGCCATTATTTTCAACAGAGATACCAGGTTTATCCACATCGAAAATAATAACCCTTTAAAGTTTAAGGGCTATTGTTTCCTATGAGTAGTAGACCTGACTGCTGGACTACAGAGGCCAAGTCTACTGCGCTTTACTTCACTGCCCTTCAACTGGACAGGGGCTGGGGGTAAAGTCAGTTGCAACATAAGGTTGGTGAATTAAAACATATGTATGAAACAGAAAGTTCCATTATGTATTTATGGATCATAACAGCTCACTGTTATAACATGTTGGAGCTCCAACACTATGCTTCAAAAATGCTTTAATGGCTAGTCCTTGGAATTTTTTCACTGATTTGTTACAGGATTTTTAAACTATTTCCTATTGCTATGCTCCATTCTGCTAATAAAAGGATAAAATATTTCTAGACAATAACACAACACTTCTCAATTTCACTTTGTTGAATACGGGTATTATGGGCTAATTCTTACAAGCTAACAAGGAATTTTTTGTTTAGCTCCATTTGTTTAACTTTCATTCTTGCTTTCATCTGCAGCCCAGCTGTGACCTTAGCTCATTTTCACAGAATGAGGCTTTTGTGTAAAACTCTTGCCTACATTTTAAAGATTACTTCTTGGACCATCACAACGATAAATTATTATATGGGTTTGTTTTTAGAAAAAATGCAGTTAGGAATGTCCTTTAGTATGGAATGAGGTTGATGGGAGTATTGTTAATATAGGACAGAAAACCAAAGAGAGCCAATGGAAAAATTAAATGCACTTTCAAGCCTTTGTAGTTTTTTCAATATGAATTTAGACACAGGAAACGCAAACATTAATTCAAGTTTCACTTGTGAAAACTGAATAAAAGTAAACCTAGTGTCTTGCAGTCATATTTTTCTACTGCCAATGCAGCCCTCTGAGGCAGTGGGGGAAGGGGCATGCCTGGGGGTGTGGCAGTAATTAGTCATTTACCTGAGCCACCCAAGCCCAGGAACAGCCCTAATAACAGCACGGAACTAGGCCTCTAATAACAGTGACATAGCCCATAGGCACCCATTGAACTGGGGAAATGCAACTCCCCAGCTGTCGCAAGGATCACAGGAGGCTGAAGAGTGGCATGAGGTGCACCCCACTGGCCCCTGAGCTATCTCCGTTGCCCCACAACCAAGGTTGGCCACAAGTGCAAAGGCAGCTCAGATGCTAAATGATTTTAGATGAAGATCAAATCAGTCAATCCTCAAAGAAATCAACCCTGACTGTTCCCTGGATGGCCAGATAATGAAAATGAAGCTCAAATACTTTGGCCACCAAATGAGAAGGGAGCACTCACTGGAGAAGACCCTGATGCTGGGAAAGATTGAAGGTCAAAGAAGACGGGGACGGCAAAGGATGAGATGGTTGGACAGTGTCATCAATGCAACGAACATGAAACTGAGCAAACTTCAGAGGACAGCGGAAGACAGGAGGGCCTGGCGGGATCTAGTCCATGGGGTCGCGAAGAGTCAGACTCGACTGTGCGACTGAACAACAACAACAACAACAACAAAACCAGACAAGAAGGAAGTGATGCTGGTTGGGAAGGTGGATGTCTTGAAGGACTTTGTAATTCCTCCTTTTGATGGAGTTCAGCTAATACTTTCTGACTCAGTTAAGAGCCTTGGGGTTATACTGGATCCAATGTTACCACTGAAGAAGCAAGTCAATGCAGCTGCAAAAATAACACTGCTTTCTTTCAACTCAGTTTAGCTTGCAAGATGGTCTTCTACTTGGACTCGGCCAGTCTGGTGACTTGGATCCATGCCATGGTAACATTGAGATGAGACTGCTGTAAATGCACTCTACATAGGTCTTCTATCAAAGTCAATTTGGAGACTCCAGTTTAGTTCAAAATGCTGCAGCTAGGTTCTTACTGGGAGCTAATTCATATCTCTCCCATTCTGCAGTCACACTGTTGGCTGCCCATCTGTTACCAGGCTCAGTTCAAGATTTTGACTCTGACATACAAAGCCCTTCATGGCCTTCATCCCTCTTCTCTGCAGGACGGCCTCTCTCTGTGTGCTCTACCATGCCAACATTGCTCATTTCAGCACAGACGTCTGCAGATGCCAACCTGGGGCAAAATCAATAACTGCCCATACTTGTGCATTCTCTGTTGTGGCTCCCACCTTATAGAATGGCCTCCCTAACAAAGTTATAAGCCTCCCACTCTCCTGGCTTTCCTCAAACTAGGCAAAATAGAATTATTGAAGAGGGCCTTTTGCCTATACCACTTAATATATAATGTTCAAAAGCTCATGATTTGTTTCAGCTCAGTTTGAAATTTCTGTTTTTTTTCAGATTTCAGTAGTCCAAACACTATTGTATTGTTTATTGGGTGTCCCATCCTGTTGATTGTACTTGACTTAATCTACCTTGAGTCTCATCCAGAAAGGTGAACTGTAAACAACCAAAATAAACAAAGAAATGAATAATTTACAACAATTTGAGTATTTATTTTAAATAGGAAAGCAAGATATAAATATACAAAATAAATAAAATCAAATTTTGATTTAGAAATGCTGGTCATCATTTGGCCACAAACCAGCAATTTAAATACACGTGGAAGCTATTGATAGGAGGTAGCAGAACAACAAGTAAAAATCAGTTACGTGCACAAATCTGTACCATTGAAATGTATGGGGCTTTAAAGTAATTATTTACCTTTGGTTGAATAATTTGTTTTAGATTAATCCCATCAGGATGCTGCTTGTAAAGAGCCCCTTTTCAGCCACCATAGCCTGAGAAAGGCAAGTTGTCCTTTAAAAAACTGGATCTAGCCTGTCAGATCCTTCAGTCCTGTGGAAGGACAATCTTCACAATGCGCTACAGAGCTTAAGAATGGACATATTTTACTTCCTACTGGACACTTATAGTTGTGGTCTGTGCTGTGGGACAAGCAATCTTCAGCTGTGGAGGCTCAAGCAACTGTTGTTTCAGCTAACAATTTGCTTGCCAGTCATGAGCAAGGAGTAGCATTGTTAATAGGGATGCTCTTAAATCCTTTTTACCCAATTTTTCTCTGCAATCCAACATCTGTTTTCTTCTCTTTTTTTCTTCCCCCCCTTTTTTAATCAAGAGAGAAATTTGAAGAGAGGAGGGGTAGGGAGGGATGTGCTGCAAATATTCAGAATTTCACTCTGCAGATGCTCAGAAGCCGGCAATGTCTTCCCAAACTTTCCCACCCTACTGCCAGAGCACCCTGTGATATGTAACATTTAAAAAAGTCTGCATGAGCCAAAATGCATAGAGCCGTAAGAGAAAACTATGAAGAGAGATAAAAAGAAATTAAAGAGAAATTCTTCTTTTGAAGGAATAGAGGAGAATAAGGATAATTGTTTATATATATATTTTTAAGTGACTTTCAGAAAAAAGCAAATCCACTCCCCATAACAATTCTAGCTGGGAACTGATGGGGGGGGGGTCTGCTTGGCCAACTGTGAACAGCTAACTCAAGGCTGTGCATTCAAACAGTGCAGCTCAACTGGCAGCATTTCACACAGGCACATTCTCATACAGCCCAATGAGCTTCCCACACATGGCGGCCTGTCATCTTTGAACTCAGATCTGCACCCAATTCTTTAAATAAACAACAAACAAACCAGTTAGTTATAAATAAAATATTTCTTTTAAAAAGTTTTAGTATTTGATATTATCAATATTATTATATTATTTTGTGCATGTGCATTTTCTCACAGTTTTATGGGACTTCAATTTCCCAGCCTACAGGCATTAGTTAATTATTTGGCCCAACCATCCATGCCCTTGTGGAACAGTCCATTTCAGTTATAGCAAAGGTGGAAAAGGAGCTGCAAGACAAAAGAAGTGAAATTCCCTCCCATCTCTCCTGGACAACTGCAAAGCTTTTTGCAAATCATTTGTATTGGATGGTGCCGAGGGGAGGTGATCTGAGGCTCTGCTCATGTAGGAGAGCTGCTGTTGAAACTGGTATCTTCACCTGCAACATTCTCAGTGTGCCTCATTCCATCCCTCTTCACAGGAAGCCATGAGGGCTTGGATGACAGATCAGAGTGCTGGGGAAAGTTGTAACTTCCTTGTCCCACATTTTCCTCAGTATTCATCTAGTACTTTATTTTTTTTCATTTTTCAGATGTCTTCATCAAATTGGCAGCAGCTATTGCTTTTACCAAAAAATGTAATTACTATAAGTTCATCACTATACCAAACTCCAAATTCAGCCAAAAAGCAAGATTTGGCTTCAGGTCCCTAATGTTATTAGTTAACCACATGGTTGCTGATGCATAATTGAAAATGTTCTTTTCAGATTACAGCCATGTTCAGTATTACAACATTTTTGTTTTAATTTAAAAATGTATTTAATGGATTTCTTAAAAGCACTGTATTGCTAGGATACAAGAAATGTTATATAAGTAACTGCCATATGTGCTCTAATATTAATAAGTTAGTGATTAACAAACCACTAGTCAATTTGGAGTTTATATTAGTTTCTGTATGAACTAGAAAATTATAATAATTATTCCTTATTTATGCACATGTTCATGAACAACTTCAGAAATAGATAAACACATCTGAAAAGTAAGGTCTTGTCCAGTGTTAAAGAAAGCAAGTCTTGGACAGGGTTTTTTCAAAAATAACATCAGGATATTTTTGTAATAAGAATGAATTGTGTTTAGGATTCACTTCAAGCACAACCTAAAGCATACTAATAATTCAAGGAAAATAAGAGGTACTCAATTCCACAATACTCGTCTTAGGTCACCTAATTTCTGCATGGCTTTTCTCTTTCTCTTCTGTGGCTAATAACAATATTCAGGGGAAGGCTGCTTTTCATTTACTGAAACTGTGCAGCTGGATAGGGTCCCTCACTCCCAGCTTGTCGATCTCTGTTGAGTCAATTCAGGATCATTCTCAGCAGTTTTTCCCCTTTCCAGTCATACATCTCCAAGTCATATTCATGTATGTGTGTGTGTGTCGGCACTTTCCAGCTCTCCCATTGGCTGTCCTGTGTGCTCCATCAGCCATTGGCCTGTCAACCACCACTCAAGAGTAGTTGCGTGACATTGGCTTGGTGCTGGATCCACTCCTCTCCCCCACCAACTGCCAGCTTGACCACTCTTCTCCATCAGAAATAACTGCCAAATTGGTTATCTCTTCTGATGAAGATGCTTCTCTTGCTTGGCTCCTCCATGGCTGGCTGGCTACTGAGGTGAGCCACCAGCTGCCAAACCATTCTGTTCTCCTCCTGCTGTGGGGCTCACTTTCCCCAGTGGCTGTTGCTAGGCAACCAAACTTAGTTCTGTCAGTGAAAAGGCAGGGGCAGGAGTCCCTTTCCAGGCCTACTTTGGCCTTTGTGGGGAACTCATTGGGGCCAGTCCTGACTAGGGTTGCTAGCTCCAGGTTGGGAAATTTCTGGAGATTTTGTCGTAGAATCTATGGAAGCCAGACGGGAGAAGCCTGAGCTGAATAGAATGCTATAGAGTCAGCTCTCGAAAGCAATTTTTTTTTAACCAGGCGATCTTCAGGCTCCACCTGAAGGTTGGCTACCCTAGCCCTAGAAGTACCCTTTGGATGACTTGATGACACCTGACTGGCATGACTAGGGGCATGCGGGGGGGGAATATTTTTTTTCAGATTTGGATATAATATGGGCATGCGGGGGGGGGGGAAAGTTTTTTCAGATTTGGGTATAATAAAGCCAAATTTTGGGGTATTCCCAAATATGACCGAATACCAATACTGGTATTGTATTGGTACTCAAAAATATTTGGTATTCCCAAATATTTTCGGCTCCATTATATCCTATGTAGCCATTGTAGTCAATGGCAACATTATCTTCTAACAAGGCTATAGAACCATCCAACCAAAATGATTGTAAATATTTTTGCGATTATGGGATTTTAAAAATTGATATTATTGATTAATTGTTGAAATTGTTTAATGAATTAGTGTATATATATATTGCATAAGTTGACAGGGTGGGTTTATTGCCAGCCTTTATTTAATCACTGGCCGGATGATCTGATAACTATTGGCAATCAACTTATGAGATTGAATTGTATGATAGGACTGGTTGTGTAACTGAGGAGTCAGCAGAACTGGAAATTGTAGCCTATTACTGGCAGTCATATATATTGGGTGCATCATTATCAGCTCCACTAGTTGGCCTGAGGCTAGCACAAAGAGCACTAGGTGCGGCGATGTTGGGGCAAGAGATTCCAGTGCTCCTGGGGAGGGGAAAGTACAGTGGTGGGACCAGGCAGAGATTCAAGGGATGAGAGCAGAGAAATAGAACACCTCAGCTCCCTTCCAGCCTTCCAGCCCATCCCAAAGAATGTTGTCAGTGGGGTTAGGAAGAATAACCCCCCTCTGACATTGGCATTGTGTGCATCCCATCCCAAAGGATGTTGTCAGTGGGGCTAGGAAGAATAACCCCCCTCTGACATTGACATTGTGTAACGCCAGGTCTCTAAACAGTAAGACCATGGTGCTTCGGGACTTTCTGATGGAACAGCAGGCAGATCTGGTGTGCATGACTGAGACCTGGGTGTAGGAAGGGGAGACTGTAGCTCTCTCCCAGCTCACCCCTCCCGGGTTCTCAGTCTTTCACCAGTCACAGACTAGGGGGCAGTGGGGAGGAGTGGCTCTATTCATTCGGGAGGCTTACTCCTTCAGGGCGCTCCTGCTATTGAAGATCACAGGCTTCGGTGATTTCAATGTCCATGCTGATGACGCAACCTCCACTTGGGCAACGGACCTAGTGGGGGTCATTACATATCCGAATATGTAACAACCCCCACTCACCGGGCTGGACACACACTTGATCTGATCTTCACAGTGGGGGTAACAGTGGACCAGATTACTGCCTTGGCAGTATCATGGTCAGACCACCATGCCCTGAGGGCCCATCTGAATGTTTCACCCCAACCCTGTTTAGGAGCCCATGGAGCCAAATAGACCCTGTATGGTTCCAGATGGCTCTGCAGGATCCAATGCCCCCTGGGAGCTCATTGGATGACCTTGTAGGGGATTGGCACAGCCGACTCTCTGCAGCTATCAACGAGATCACTCTCTGGCACCCTCTGCGCCCCTGCTCTAGGCTTGCTTCCTGGTTTACCCAGGAACTGTGGCTTCTGAAGTGAGGGCTGAGATGGCTAGAGAGACAGTGGTGGTGCACTCGCAACGAAGCTACAAGAACATCTTACAGGACATTTATGAGCTCCTATGAGATGGTGGTCAAAGCCGAAAGAGAGAGTACTATGCTGTCACAATTGCATCTGTGAACTCATGCCCAGACCTGGCTACAGTGATCCATGTGATGGTCACCTTGAAGCTGGACTACTGTAACGCTCTCTACTTGGGGCTGCCTTTGTCACAAATCTGGAAGCTGCAGCTAGTGCAGAATGCAGCAGCCAGGCTGTTGACGGGTCTCCCTAGGCGGGACCACATTTGACCTGTGCTGAAGGTGCTGCACTGGCTGCCAATAGCATACCGGATCCGCTTCAAAGTGCTGGTTCTTACCTTTAAATCCCTTATGGTCAGGGTCCAACATACCTAAGGGACCTCTGTTCCCCATATGTTCCCCCAAGGGCACTACGGTCGGGGGGCCAACATCTTTTGACTACCCCAGGCCTCAGGGATGTCGAATTTGCCAAGACTAGGGCCAGGGCCTTTTCGGTGGTGGCTCCTACCTGGTGGAATGAGCTCTCGGAGGAGATCTGGGCCCTGCGTGATCTTGCGCAGTTCTGCAGGGCCTGCAAGAAAGAGCTCTTCCGCCAGGCTTTCGAGTAGGAGCCGCCACCGCTACTGTTCCATCAATGCACTTTCACCGGGAATTGGCAGAGATACCATCTGGGTGCAAGCGGGCCCTGGGAAGAAGTCTGGCTATCTGCCGCTTTGGAACTTATGTTGTTGGTCCGGATCCACCTTACCGGAACCCATCTTGAAACTTGGAACATCAGAGCACCAGTACTTTGTTGTACTATTGTTATGTTTTTATCTTGTTTTTATTGTTTTAGTTATGGCTTTTGCCCCAATTGTTAGCCACCCTGAGACTTAGGGGAGGGTGGGATATAAATTGAATTATAAATAAATAAATAAATACAATAACTGTTCTGTCACAGGGTAGACCAAATGCTAGAAAATTGGACATTGGCTGCGAGGCTTTTGCAAGCTATTTCATGGATAAAGTCTTGTCATTCCGCCGCAATCTCCCCATCACAGTTGATACAGTGAGTGAACTCGAGGCTCCATGAATGTCTTCGAGTCAGGTTATGGATTATTTCCGTCTGCTCAGCCTAGAGGAAGTTGACAAATTGCTCCTAGCTGTATGTCCCACCACATGCTGCCTTGATCTGTGCCCATTGTGGCTAATTAAAGCTGGCCATGATGGGTTAGGAGGCACCCTAAAGGAAATCATCAACAAGTGCCTCACAGAGGGACTATTTCCTGTGGCATTCAAGGAAGCGGTGGTGCGTCCTCTCCTGAAGAAGCCATCTCTAGATTTGGCTGAATTGGCTAACTGCTGGCCGGTTTCCAATTTGCCCTATTTGGGCAAAATAATAGAGAAGGCCGTGGCAATTCAGCTACAGAGCTTTTTGGATGATGCTTCCATCTTAGATCCCTTCCAGTCCAGTTTTCACCCGGACCATGGGACAGAGACAGCACTGGTTGCCTTCATGGATAATCTCTGGAGGCATCTAGATCGGGGTGGATTGACAGTACTGTTACTGTTGGACCTGTTGGCAGCATTCGACATAGTCAACCATCAGTTACTGATTCACCGCCTCACCGACATAGGAGTTCAGGGGCTTGACCTGCAATGACTTGCCTCCTTTCTCCATGGTCGGGGACAAAGGGTGGCATTAGGGGAACAGCTCTCCTAGAGGTACCCACTGGAGTGTGGAGTGCCTCAAGGGGCAGTGTTTTCTCCAATGTTACTCAACATCTATATGTGCCCCCTTGCCCAGATTGCCTGGAGGCATGAGCTGGGATGTCACCAGTATGCAGTTGACACCCAGCTCTATCTGATGTTGGGGGGTCAGTCTGGCTCCAGACTGGAAGATCTGGACTAGGTGTTACAAGCCATGGCTAGTCAGCTTAGACTGAGCTGACTGAAATTGAATCTGACAAAGACAGAGGCTCTGTGCCTGAGCTGGGGCAGCCTGCAGGTAGGGATCCCACTCCCGACCTTCAATGGGGCACCATTGGTGCCAATACCAGAGGTTAGGAGTCTGGGAGTGCTCTTGGATGCCTCATTAACAATGGAGGCCCAGGTAGCAACCACTGCCAAGTCAGCCTTTTACGACGTCCGGCTGATTAGGCAGTTGGTTCCCTTCCTCGACCAGAACGACTTGGCTACAGTGATCCATGTAATGGTCACCTTGAGCTTGGACTACTGTAACACTCTCTACATGGAGCTGCCCTTGTCACAAATCCAGAAGCTGCAGCTAGTGGAAAATCCTGCAGCCAGGTTTTTAATGGGCCTCCCCATGCAGGAGAACATCCAGCCTGTCCTGAAGGCATTGCACTGGCTGCTGGTAGCATACTGAATTCACTTCAAGGTGCTGGTTCTGACCTTTAAAGCCCTTTATAGCCAGGGTCCAAGAAACCTGAGGGACTGCCTTTCCCCACATGTTCACCAGAGAGCACTGTGATCAGGGTCACAAAACCGACTGGCCCTCCCGGGCCCCAAACATGCGAGGCTGGCTGCAACCAGGTCCAGGGCTTTCTCGTGGTGGCTCCATACTGGCGGGATGAGCTCCTGGAAGAGATCAGGGCCCTGTGGGACTTTTTACAGTTTGGTGTAGTGGTTAAGTGAGCAGACTCTAATCTGGGAGAACCGGGTTTGATTCCCCACTCCTCCAATTGCAGCTGCTGGATGACCTTGGGCAAGCCATAGTTCTGTCAGAGCTGTTCTCTCAAGGACAGTTCTGGGAAGAGATCTCTCAGCCCCACCTACTTTACAGGGTGTCTGTTGTGGGGAGGTTAAAGGAAAGAGTTTGTAAGCCGCTCTGAGACTCCAAGTGAAGGGTTGGGTATAAATCCAGCCTCTTCTCTTCTCTTCTTCAGATGGAGCTCTTCCACCAGGCCTTCAATTAAGAGCCACCACCACTA
>NW_015170327.1:406933-407053 GCF_001447785.1 Gekko japonicus | reverse complement strand
TAATGTTTCCTATAGAAGGGGGGGGAAAGGCAAGCAACAATGTCTGCCTGAAAATCTCTGCACTAGAAAGTAAGTGAGGTGTGGTGGTATAAGGGGGCATGTTTGCAAGGCCAGCAGCAG
>NW_015170327.1:396078-405839 GCF_001447785.1 Gekko japonicus | reverse complement strand
ATTGGGTGTGTCATGATCTGGGCTGTACCACCAGAGGCCTACTAGGCCCAGGGAGCCTGGCTAGCAGCAGGTAAGGCTGGGCCTACAACTCCCAGAAGCCCCTGAGAGGTTTTGGAGCCAAAATTGACCAATAGGGAAGAAGAGGGCTGGGGAACAAAAAGGCTGGTGCCAAAGCAGAAGCTGTTCTTTCTTCCAGAGGGCAGAGCCAGAAGGAAGGCTGCTGCAGGAAGAGACCCTCATCCTGAGGGAAGGGTAAGTAGTCTAGTGTCACTTGGAATAGTGAGCTAGGGACAGTATATATTTAGACACGTTATGGCATTTGATTTCTTTTCTTTTCACCCACTTACTGTTATTATTCTGCACCTTGTTGTTTGACCTCCTATAAAATAAACCTTTTCCTTGTGTCACTCTGCCTGGTCCTCACGTTTGTTATTCAGCCTAAAGGAAGGTCTGAAGGTCTTGGGAGGGTGCTCTGGGCCTTCTCAAGGGAACCTAAATCCAGAGTGGTGGCAGTGTCAGGTGACACCCCACCTGAGCCGTGACAGGGTGATTTCAGACCACTCACAGCTTTCAGCCTAACCTACTCACAGGGTTGTTGTGCAGATCTAAAGGGGGAGAGGAGAATGATGTGAACTGCTTTGGCCCCCACTGAGGAGAAAGACTGTATTTTTCCTATGTATAGGCTGCAGGGAGGGGGGAGGAGATAGAAACCTGAAGTCAGAGGGGCAGATAATGGTCTATTGATGGTTGGCTGGGAAGGAGATAGAGTCACCAACTCCAGGTTGAGAAATTCCTGGAGATTTGAGGGATGGAGCCTGGAGAGGGTGAGGGTTGAGGAGGGGTGAGACCTCAGACATGTACAATGCCATAGACTTCACCCCCCAAACCAGCCATTTCCTCCTGAGGAGCCATTGTTTCCAATCTCCAGGTGAGGACTGGAGATTACTCAGATGGCAGAGATCAGTTCCCCTGGAGAAGACGGTGGACTCTCTGTCATTATAACCTGCTGAGGTTGCCACTCAAATTGACGCTTGGTGACCAAAGCCGGGGCACCCACCCAGAGCCTCTTTCCAGAGCTCATTGGATTTAATTCCATAATGGGCCTTATTCCTAGTGGTATTCTAAGAAATTATCAGTGGTGGTGTCCCATTTTCCCCTGGCAGGCACAGCACACAAAGGCTGGAGTTCAACAGGCTTGCAGCCAAGGCAAAGCTTCGGAAGCATGAACAGCAACAAGAAGGATACATAAGGAGGTGAGCAAAAACCTGACTAGATGAAATTGATCTGGATTTATGCACAACCTGCTTTTTCAGGGTGTTTAACCTATTCATACCCACTTGTTAACACGATGTAGGAGTGAATGGATGATCAATGATCATAGGTTGTACATTGTCATCTTTAATTGCATTTGTTGCATGTCAGATTAATTTGTCTGGGTTATAGGGGAAATTTGTCTTATTATTTTTCAATCAGGTCACAGCCTTCTCTCTTCTTTGAGTTTTATTTTTATATAATTTTCAGTCATATATTTACTACTTTGCCCATTCTTTTGTTTTATTTTTATTAACAGGAAATCATTGCTTATTTAGCATAATTGATTTTGTGAACATTATATCTGGTTTCCTGCAGCACAGGTTTTTCATTGCTGTTTCCACACACACAAATATGGAATACAATACACAGGTAATCAGTATTCCACATTGGTTTCATATATATGTACTGAAAATTAATACCAGGGCCTTGCAGATAACTTCTGTATCAGTATTCTTTTACTTTAACTCCCACCCTTTGTCAAAATGGCTTTTAAAAACAGACAGATCATCATAATAAAGATAATTTATAGTGTTATTCTTCATCAGTTAATGGTTTCAAAAGCAGGACCAGCATCTCATCACAGATAACTACAGCATTTTAAGTCCACTAGGTTCTTGTGGGCTATTCATCCTTCAATGTCTGACAAAACTGCTTATTTTGATGCTTACTACTTGTGCCTGGTGCCACAAAATATGTCACCACATTTTGATGACCAATTATACTGACCCCCTGAAGGCCTCAGTTCCATGTGAACTCATTTCATGTCCAATGTCAGATTCTGTTCTGCATTTCACAGCTCTCAGGCAAAACAGATGTTGACACTCGCTCTTTCTTATTTTTTAAACCTGAGTCTTATTAAATTCTGGTCTCCAAATGTGAGCAATGTTACACTTTACTGAACTGTTTTTAGTATCCCATAGAATTATTCCTCTGCTGTCACTGGATTTCTTTAGAGCACTAATATCATTGTGCAGGGCAGGAAAACATCAATATGATTGGCTGTATCATATTGATATTTTATTCTAGTGGAATGGCACTAGCTTCTGAAGGGGGTGAATTTCAATTATTCTTCCTTTTCCCTATAACAGGGGTCCCCAACTTTTTTGAGCCTGTAGGCAGCTTTGGAATTCTGACATAGGATGGTGGGAGCAACTACAAAATGGCTGCTGCAAGAATTGTATAGAATCAAACTGTGGCCAACATTGTTCCTGGGGATCTCCTGCTTCTTATTGCCAGCATATGAGGACACACAGCAGCTTTTCCCAGAAGAGAGAGTTGGAAAAGTCGTGTTCTGTGAGATCTGCTCCACCAATGCTTCTCATTTTTCTCAATTACCTCAATTACCTCATTATAATGATTATTTATAATTTTTCTCAATTACCTCATTATAATGATTATTTATTCCATCTGAGAACTGAGACAGGATTCAGTCTGAGACCTCCTACTTGCCTGTATGACCCTTGCCCCTCCAAGCTGCTTAAATCTACCAGGTGTGGGACTGGCTGAGTGGGCCTGAGAGACAGTAAATGCTTCCTTGATAGAGTGAGTGGTCACCCCTACTTTAGAACAGGTAGTATGGTAATGCATCCACTCCTAAAAAAAATCTCCTCTAGACTTAGGAGATTTTAATAACTATGATACTCAGTCCTATTTCAAACTCCCGGTGAATGCCAAGGAGACTGTTGAAGCCATGGACTGGTGTGTGAAGGGAGTTTGGAGATGGAGGAACACTAATAAACCAAATCTTAAACCTGACAAAATGGTGGTACTGCTAGTAGATGAAAGGATTGACTCAGGTGCTGAGTTGTCTCTTGTTCTGGATGGGGTTGTACACCCTCTAAAGGAGCATAGATGGCAGGTGTTCCTGCAACTGGAACTTCTATTTGATAAGCATGAGGCAGCAGTTGCCATCACTTTGGCTGATGACACAGCTGTTGCCTTTCCTGAGCCTCTGGGGTGCATACCATGGTAACTCTTGGATTATACTCCTGAAATGTGCTCTGTGTGGGGTTGCGTACAATTAGTACAGAATGCTTTCATCAGAATGCTGACTGGAGTGGGTCATAGGCACCATATCCATCCAGTCTTGTTCAGGACCAGCATACCTTAAGGATCACCTACCTACCCTACCAATATAGGCATTTTCAGGCTACCCATTTTTTGGGTGTCCCTGCCACCTAAAGCTAGTGTAGTGTATCCAGCCTGACATGTCCGGACATGCCCGGACTGGCTCAGGCACAAACACCACTAGCTTCATGCCAAAAGACAATGGGCCAGTAGGATCCTAGCCAGGCCCAATGAAAGGGCTAGGTCCCCATCCGGGAGGCCAATAGGTCTCTCAGTTACTGTAAATAGCCTATCGGGAGTGGGGGGGGTTGGTGTGTTTGGTGGCGGGTTTTCTGAAGGAATATAAGCCGGCCTGTGAGCCAGCCAAGTGTCTTTGTTCCGGACTAAATAAAGGTATGCTTAGCTGAAATCACTCTCCGTCTGCATACTTTTCAGCTAGAGAGATAGCAACCCAGGAAAGGGCTTATTTTGTTGTGCCATCAAAATAATGGAAGATTCCCTTGCTCTCTATGTCATTGTCTTTTACCTATGGGTAAAACTTTGTGTTCCATTTGGCATGCCCTCACTGTCCCTTCTTCCTCTTTGTGTCTGATTTTCCATTTTAAAGGAAGTCAGGTAAATCTACCATCTCTCCTTATAATAATTGTGTTTTGGGGTGGCTTCTGTCCTATGAGGTGGCGAGATTCCATGCACTCCCTCAGCCATTGGCCCGTTGGCTGCCAGTCAAGACTACTGGCGTGCCATTGGCTGGGGGGGGAACAATTCTGTTGGTGTCCACACGGTGTCCATAGCCTTTGGCTCTGAGATGTGTCCCTCAGAAGCTGTCCCTATTGACTGGCTGCGTTGCCTGAGTCCCGCCTCTCCCCCCCATAGCCAGTCGGAACACCAAGGTCACTTGCATATGCAGCCCCATTGGCCTTTGCCTCTAACATTCTAAACAGTTTGCTGTGGGAGTCACTGAATGAGTGCGTTCAGACGGGGCGTTTCAGCGGGCATAAACTGCACCAGTTCCAACCGGTGCAGTTTATGCCAGCTGAAATGCGATTACACTGTGGAGCCCATCGCTGTATGCCCGTTCACACACAGCAGGCGTCGGCGGTTTGTTTTTGTTTTTAACTCAGTTTACGCATGCGCATAGGCAGCCATCCACAAAATGGCGATATTCGCGCATGCGCAAAACACCCCGTCCAGAAAAGCATGCCCTGAAGAGAGGACTTACTTTTAAAGTTTAGCCCTGAAGAGAGGACTTACTTTTAAAGTTTAAAGAGCAAACTGGCCTCCCTGAGGTCCCGGACTGCTCTAAAACCTTAAACTAAAGACATTTTCTTTTTTAAAAAACAAACGCCGGGGCGATGCTTCGCCCAAGTGCATATCGCCGACCTAACCAAAAAAAATGGTGGGCGAAAAGCGGAAGCCTCAGGCTTCCGAATGGAAGTGGCTCTACAATGGTGGAGAGCGATCAGACGGGGGGGGTAAAGCGGTTACAACCGGTGCACTCAGGATACCACCACTTGGGGACCTAGTGGCAGAATACAACGGTTTAAAGCTCCTTGCAACGGTTAGGACGGAAGGCAGATGTTCTACGTGTGAACGCCGGTAAGTACACCAATTCCAACCGGCACCTATGCCGTTGTAAATGCCCCGTCTGAACGCACCCAATGATCACCAATGGAGGAGGGGCCAAACATAAAATGACTACCACGAGAGAGCAATCACAAAATGTGGGATTTTGATTTGAGTCCAGGGGCACCTTAGAGACCAAAAAGTGTTTCAAGGTAAAATGTTGGAGAGTAAAAATGTTGGGAGAATCACCTTAGATGGGACAGTTACTGCTGAATGGTCCTGTCCCCTGCATGTAAAAATGATGTGTCCCGGGCTCTTCTGAAGTACCTCCTGCTTCAGTAGAAAAAAGCCACCACTGGATCTCTGCTTTAGGGAAAAAATGCTTTAGAAAAAAGACAAGCAGGCACCACATGGGGAGGGGCGTGCCAGAAATTGCCAGACCACACCAGCTTTTTGTACACCAAACTGTCTACAAAATATTTTTACATGAACAGCTAAACACGTCATGCATGTAGGAGGGCTCTGGTTTCACAAATCTAAATAAACCCAACAGGCAGCCAGGTAAGCCCCAGTTAGTCTCCTCAAGGACCACACTGCAGTCAGCAGCTGTGCTGCAGCATTCACCATGTGCCCCACCCTCCTCCTACCTCAGCCAGGAGTGTCCTCATGAACGGGGGTCAGGATCTGTACGGATCACTATCTAAACGTATTCAACAACCTTCTGTGAGAACAAGAAGGCTGCTGCCCGATACAGCGGACGCTCTTACAGCTGCATTCATGGGAGGCGGTGGGCAGGGTGGATTGATTAAATTCATGACTTAAATCTTTTAAAGGGATTTAAATCAATAATTTAAACCAATTTTTACATTTTGAAATTCAAATATTTCCTGAACAAGCAAGCATACAAACCATTTGATATGAAGTTAAAAAAAACCCAAATATTGGTCTGCAACTAAACAATCCTTTATGCAACTTGGGACTTTTTATACAATCTTTGGATCACATAACCCATGGGACTTCTGCACTGGAGAAAGGATACTTTCTTAAAGACCACAGACATGATGTGTATGGGGCGATTTCTGGACACAGGCAACAATAGCATCCCCCCCATACACACTTCACTTTCCTGAAATCCAGGGCTGCAATTTTATACATGCTTTTAAAAAACCCTATGATTGAACTAAATGGAACTTACTTCTGAGTAAACACACACATGGGATCAAGGTATGAGAGCCAAGAGTTTTCCAGAACCAAGGGCTGGCAGTGATGGTTGAAAACAGTGTATCTCAAGACAGAGATTAAATATCAATGCTGTTTGGTTGGTTGAGACACACATTAAATCACTGGAGAATTAAATGACACATTGGCTCAAGAAATGGGGAGGACACAGGATGTGAGGCCAAAATCACCCATCAAGAGCTCTTCTGGGGATCGCCCTTGAGATACAGGGTGGTATTCTCTGGATCTTAGCACCCCAAATGGCTTGCTAGTAGTCCCTGCATCCATAGAAAAACCCCTCTGCCATAAAATACACAAGTTTCCATGTCACTCAACTTCTCTGATCTATTTCCCCTCATGGGAAATATGCAGAAGACAGCCTTGATCTGAAGGTGGCCATGATTTGGCTTTAAGAGACTATAAGTATACCCCATCAGCATATTTGTATTACAAGTTCAAATGTCCACTTTAATGCTAGGTTATTTTTTAAAAAAATCTTGACACAACTGAGATGTAAAAGCACCCCCCAGCCCTCTTCTTACACACACACACCTCTCAACCCACTCCAAGGATGGGAAAGCAGAGCTGTGCTCATATTCTGCACTATAAGCAGCCACATTCCATATCAATAAACTCAAAACTCCATGCTTAGATCAAATGCAGCAAATCAGTTGAATTGGTGCACATTTGCTTATTTTGCACAAATGTTTATGTTTAAGTCAAAACTTCATGTCAGAGAAGGGGGAGGAGCTCCTCCCCATCTTAATAATCTGGAATTTGTAGAGAAAACTAATGTGGCTGCAAAAGTAACATGGAGATCAGGGAAACATGACCAAGTCTCTCTGGAATGGACTGATGCTCCACCACTCCAACATGATTCCTATAGGCTCTCCACCACTATGAGGGCTAGAAACCTGTTTTGGAAGAAAGGAGGAGGGAACTAAAGCAGTTTCAAGCATGTTTTCTCAAAGACAGAGTCATTTCTGATGGCACAGAGGAAATCACGGCAGAAGGAGGGCTCAGAGACTCCCATTTCTGTCTTCACGGTTGATCCACTCAACCAGGCTGCCCCACAAATCATTTCTTATTATCTGGGGTGGAAGAAAGTGCCAGAAGAGGAAAGGGGAAAAGCAAATGCAACTGAGATGCTTTTTGGGGGGTGCAGGCGAAAAAAGAAGCAGAAAGCAGGCTCAGCTAATCAGGTGCAAGTGGCAGCGCATAAGGAAAGAAAATCAGCCAACTGCAGGCACGCTGCTGGCAGGGAGTCTCTACTCAATCTTCCCGCAGGTTTCAGGCTGTTAGACAACTAGGCCAGAAGGCCTGAAAGTGCAATCAGCATTTAACTGCTGGGGCCAACAGCAATCACAGCAGTGGGAAGGAGTAGGTAGAGTGGCACCAGAGCCCCAGAGAAGGGGTGCTGTCTCACACAAGAACTAGAGCAGGGTCTGCTAGATCCAGGTTCTTGCTGTAGAAGCTGAGTGGGTGATTTTGGACCAGTCACAGACTTTCAGCTTAATCTACCTCACAGGGCTGTTGTGCAAGTCAAATGGGGGAGAGGAGAATGATGTAAGCTGCTTTGGTCCCCACTGCAGAGAAAGACTATTTTTCTGCCTGGAAAACCATTGTTGCCAGTCTCCAGGTGAGGGCTGGAGATCACTCAGAATTACAACTGCTCTCCAGATGGCAGAGTTTAGTTCCCCTGGAGAAAATGGTGGACTCTGTGGCAGTCAGGGTTTCAGAGCATGGGAGAGGCTGCAGGTATGTATGTGGGGGAAAATGGAAAGTTGAAGAGAAAAGAAGAAATAAAAGTCAGTTGATGATTGGCTGGGAAGGAGATAGAGCTGCCAACTCCGGTTGGGAAATTCCTGGAGATTTGAGGGATGGAACCTGGAGAGGGTGAGGTTTGAGAATGGGTGGGACCTCAGACTGGTACAATGTCATTGACTCCACCCTCCCAACCAGCCATTCCCTTCTGGGGAACCACTGTTCCCAATCTCAGGAGAGAGGTGGAAATCACTCAGAATTACAACTGATCTCCAGGAGGGAGGGGGGAGGAGATGCAAGGCTGAAATCAGAGGGGCAAACAATGGCAGGTTGATGCTTGGCTGGGAAGGAGATAGAGTTGCCAACTCCAGGTTGGGAAATTCATGGAGATTTGAGGGATGGAGCCTGGAGAAGGTGGAGGTTGAGGAGGGGTGAGACCTCAGACATATACAATGCCATAGACTTCACCCCCCAAACCAGCCATTTCCTCCTGGGGAGCCATTGTTTCCAATCTCCAGGTGAGGACTGGAAATTACTCAGATGGCAGAGATCAGTTCCCCTGGAGAAGACGGTGGACTCTCTGTCATTATATCCTGCTGAGGTTGCCACAGTAAATTGACCCTGAGTACCCAAGGCCTTGACATATACAATGCCATAGACTTCCCCCCCCAAACCAGCCATTTCCTCCTGGGGAGCCATTGTTTCCAATCTCCAGGTGAGGACTGGAAATTGCTCAGATGGCAGAGATCAGTTCCCCTGGAGAAGACGGTGGACTCTCTGTCATTATATCCTGCTGAGGTTGCCACAGTAAATTGACCCTGAGTACCCAAGGCCTTGGCACTCTCTCAGAGCCTCTTTCTAGAGCTCGTTGTATTTATATCCACAACGGGCCTTATTCCTAGTTTATTACATCAATTAAAAAGCCACCTTTCTCCCACATATGTGTCATAAAAACATACCCTGAATAGACCTAAAATAGCTGCAAAATAAAGCACCAAAATCAGAAAAGAAACTAAAAAAGTGGGAGGGATATGGACTTCCAAACACAACAGAAATCAAAAAGAGCTGGACACATTATCCCTACTGAATAATATATATTTTCCTAGTATTTTTTTGAATGTTCCAGAGAATGGGGGTGGATGGAGAAATTTGTCCATGGATTCTCAAGCAAGCATCTGGTTAGCTTAGTACAGTGTCCGCTGCCAAACACTAACCATCATAGTTCTCTTCAAAGTGCTCACTGCCTTGCTACTTCACATGTTGCCAAACTATTTTTTATCCATATTCCCATTCAAAGCAGTGACTGACTCACTATTTAATGAGTGCCAGACAATCACTTATCACTGTTCTTCATTCACAGTGCTAACTGCTTTGCTATTGTTCAGTAGACTGGACTATTGTGCTTCCTTTGCCATTATGTGAAATTGGTGTAATTGCACCCCTGGAACAAAGCTACTACTCCTCCCCACTTCTTTCGTGGATCTGCAGTAACTATTAAGAATACTGTTATTTCATTGCACCTAGCAATAGATGTGAACATGTGAACATCACTCCTAAAAATTACAAGGGGTGTGCAAAAAACCTGGTATTTTTTGGGTTCAGTTATATTGAACCCTTAAAATATTGGTATTTCCCAATATTACTGAATCTCAATACAGGTATAATATTCAGATTCGGGAAATATTCAGGAAATCTGAATTTTTTTGGCTTCATTTTACCCTATGGGTTATACCCTATGGAGAATCAATCTGGGGGTATCTGGGGCTATGGGAGGCTGTTTTTTGAGGTAGTGGCACCAAATTTGCAGCATAGCTGCTAGTGCTTCTCCTCAAAAA
>NW_015170327.1:382809-395971 GCF_001447785.1 Gekko japonicus | reverse complement strand
TAATGGTAGTTGTGATTATGCAACCTGATGGATTTAACTTTAAGAAATGCTTTGTGTATTACAGGATTAAGACCTGTTAGCCTGTGTGCTGTTGAAGCTGTATTGGATAAGATTGATATCATTATTGAATATAATAAGACAACCAGAGATTCGTATGTATTATGATTTTTATTTTTTATTAGGATAGGATGTAGCCGTTATTATTATTTATTATTTTTTCAAGTGTATAACGTTTCATTTATTATTTTTTGTTAGGAATTTTGGTTGATAAAGAGTTCCATCGAAACGAACAACCACTCAAGATGTTCGTACTTCTTGTTCTTGTTGATGTCATCTTCTGTGGGTGACGTCCTGTGTTTTGAAACAACAAAAAGAATTAAACATCACGAAGCATCACTGTTACCAAGTTTATTATTGCCTATTTACTGTAATTCGTGAACCTTGCAGCAATTTCTTATCCCCCCAATTTGGAAGCAGCTCTCAAACTAAAGGAATTAACATTTAAAAGGGACTACAATTCTTAGAAGATTTTCGACTGTGCTGTCTCCTATTGATCTAACTGGTTGCAAATTGAAAAGTGGATTGGATATTATTAATATGATTAAAAGCTGACTGAGACTCTATAATGAATTTATTTGGACTATATTGTAATTAAATTGGATTCAGAGAAGGATTATTGCTGGAAGAAGATTTAATGAATATTAGAGCTAATTTGGACTTTGTGGGCTCAGCTATCTGGCTAAGTTGCTCCGTGGGAACAATGGCTACCTTTCAAGTGATAATTGAAACATTAAAGGACATTTTTAACACAGCTATACTTCCAATACAGTGCAATTTGTGCCTTTTAGAGGACCATGTTCCGGAGCTTTCTTGTAAATTTCACCAAGTAGAAAATTTACCGAAACAACTACCAAATGAGGCACAAGATCCAAGGGAGGAACTGAGATTGGAAGAGGTGGAAATATCAGAGATTAAGCTGTTTAAAGTGGGGAAAATAGCTGCATGCCTGTCTGAAGTGAAAGAACCACAAGATACCAAGATGGAGGAATGGAAGATAATTTTAAGCATGCTAATACATCTTTTTGGATTCAACAAGTAAACGAGAGAGTTCTACACCCATACTGAAATACTACAGGAACAATCCACAACTACAGAAGATAAAACACTGGAAATTTAAGAAGGAGAAAGGGGGGGATGAAGAACAAGTTGGAATTGCTACAGCAGGTCAAGTGATATTTAAAGTGTAATTTAATAAGATTTAAGGAGATTTAGGATATAAAACTTAAGAGAAATAGTGACTAAAATTAAATGTTAAGAGAAATAAGTGTCACAAGGTAGTATCTGTAATTATAGAAAAGCTCAAAACCTTGTAATGTGAATCAAGAACAAATATTAATAACAGTTGTATGGAATTTAGTATGGCTGTAGCAGTGTAAAGGTTGGTTAATAACTAAGAAGATAACCAAGAAGGTTAAATTGAATTAAAATTGAAATTAAATTAAATGTCAAAGAAATATTTGTTATAAGGCATTTGTATGTGTTATTTTAGAAAATCCTAAAGATAAACATTATCAGTACTTGTATGAAAATTTTCATAAGAAATGTGAAGTTGAATCCCTAGCGATGACTGTTTTACTCACTTGGAATAAGGGCAGTCTTCATTGTTAACTCTTATCTTCCTCCTACTAGTAAAAAAGCTGAAATAAAAAATAACTGGCAGAGGTTGGAACAATATATAGGGTCTCTTATTATTGACCATCCGAGGGCCAAAGTCCTGGTGGCAGGTGATTTAAATGCTTGATTGGGTCCTGATAACGCTACCCTGGCTTCTAAATATAAGATATCCATGGATGGTCTGGAGGAGGCCTTAGAACCTCCCCATCAAACACGATGTTCTAAGGACCAGACTTCTAATTTTGCAGGAGCCTGTTTAGCAAAGCTAGTACTACGACTAAGCATGTATATCCTAAACGGCTCTATTAAAGGAGATATTCCAGGCAAATTCACCTTTATGGCAGGGACAAGAACTAGTAAAAAAAGGTAAAGGTTCCCTTGCTCGAAAGCCAGTCGAGTCCGACTCTAGGGTTGCGGTGCTCATCTCCGTTTCAAAACCGAAGAGCCAGCGCTGTCCAAAGACGTTTCCGTGGTCATGTGGCCAGCATGACTAAACACCAAGGCACATGGAACGCTGTTACCTTCCCACCAAAGAATTACCTATCTCCCTATTTCTTTCCCTTTACAATATTCAATAAAAAATTGTAAAACTGAAAAACAAAAACAAGGAATCCAATTCTATGGGCTCCCAAAGAAGGTGCTCCGATCCTCCATTGATTTTAATGGAGGGGGGAAAGGCATTTAAAGGGTTCACAGTCCCTTTAAATGCTTTCTCCAAGCCACAGGATTCCACAGCTTGGAGAACTTTGAAGGTGTTTTAAGGGCTCACAGTCCTAACTATAGATCAAATCAAATAATTTATTACATTCCATGACCAGAGTATTAAAATTATTAGTAAAAACAACCAAATTATAAAATATAACAAATCTTGTTGCTAGTACCTGGCAACAAGAATGAACACTAACTTACAATATTAAAATAAGACCTCCCAATCCAGCCAGGTCAAGGGAAATCATGGAACAGTGCTTAATCGGGCCAATATATGTCTTCTAACATTTATAACTAACTAACAGCAAATGTAGAAGGAAGGCTGCCCAATCCCCAATAAAATAAGTCTGGATTAAGGTTTTAGATGTCACAAACAGTTTTTCCATCTTTATTGCCAGGCAAGATCTGAACAGAATGAAGTTTAATCGCTTGGGAGCAAAACTTGGCAACTTGCCAAGTTGTCTCAGTACACACGCCAGACAGAAGCAAATTAATGCTAGCTGAGTCGGAAGTATCTGTAAATCACTGGAGCTATGGGAAAATATGTGTAGAACAAATCCCATTGTGTAGAAGGGGCAATGAAGGAACACATGCACTATCGTCTCTATCTCTCCATAATTGCAGGGGTAGAATCTCTCTGCCAAAGGGATCCTCCGGTATCTGCCCTTGATAATTGCCGATGGTGAAGTGGAAGATCTGGCAAGAGTGAAGGCTCTTCCTTGGTTATTATTTTCTAGAGTGTATTGATAAGTAGCCGGAGTAGATAGCATCTACCAGGTGCTGCAATACAGTTAGGAGATCTTGCACTCTCTGCTTCAGAACTTGTCTGGCTCTTTCTCCACTCATCTGAAGGAGAACTGAAGAGGAAAAACCCAGTTGAGTGATTTTCATTTGGATAGCCTTGAGTCAGCTGGATTGAAAATCATCTTGTAAAATGAGTGGGAGGAGGCCACAAGGGTTAGAGTTTATCTGAAGCCATAAAAAAAAGAAGTCAGTGAAATTCTGGTGGAATCATCTTGTAAGATGAGTGGGAGGAGGCCACAAGGGTTACAGTTTATCTGAAGCCATAAAAAAAGAAGTCAGTGAAATTCTGGTGGTTACCTTTAATGACCCTTTCTCCAGACAGATCATAGAGTTTGAGATACATCTGGGAACTTGCAGGACTGCTTTCAGAAACTTTGCTTGCACCCGTTCAAGATGAGTAAAACACAAAATGGGAAAACCTAGAAATGTTCCATGTAGGAGCTGAGAGAATGTCTTTGCTTGAAAGAGCTTAAGGGCAGTTGGAGAGACATAGCCCCCCTTAGTGCAGATAAATTTAATGATATTGTGAGCTGACCTTTCTCCCTTGGCCACAACATAATCACTATGTAGTGCTCTGGAGCTGGTAGTCTGCACGACCATCCCTAGATAACTAAAAGAGTTGACTTGTTCTAGCCTCTGGCCCCTTATAGACCAGATTCTTTGTGTAGGACGCTTGCCAAAGGACATGACCTTAGTTTTATTATACTTAATCACAAGCTGTTGAGCGTGGCAGTAGCCCGCAAGACTGTGAAGAGCTCTTCTTAGTCCTTTGGAGGTCCTAGAATGAATAACAGCATCATCTGCATACAGTAGAATTGGAACATGTCAATGAGCCAGTTTTGGAGGGTGATGATCTATTACATTGAACAAACTTACCATGTCATTTATGTAAAAAATGAAAAACAGGTGCAAGCAGGATCCCTTTAAAGTATTAATCAGTCTATCTGACTCCCTTTAAAGTATTAATCAGTTCTGTGATATGACCCATTTTACTACATTTGACTCTATGGGAGGTGTGGATATGGAGAGAGCAAATTAGGAAAGAAAGGAAGGCCTCCAGTTTATCCCACAGTTTGACTCGAGAGATAGAGCTGAAAGTGGCCTTCAAATCTATGAAGGCTGCATACAATGAAGATGTCCCTTTAGAGTGATACTTTTCAACAGGGGTCATTTTGTAGAAAAAGAGGTGCAGTAGCTCATTAGCATAACTCATTAGCCACACCCCCTGACATCACCAGAAGTGTGTCAGAAGGCAACATCCACCACTCAGGCTCCACCCCAAAAATCTCCAGGTATTTCCCAACTCAGAGCTGGTGAGCCAGCTTTACACTTTGACTAAAGACACTTCAGGTTTCCTTTGCTCTTGCAGGGAAGCTACCCTATAACAAGCATGGAAATACAGATCAAGTTAGTATGCTTTTGCTTTTTCTGCAATAAACCAGGAGAACAATCAAAAGATTATTCTGACAACAACATGCCTGGGAGAGATATTAATTAAAAGGACAATGTTTATAGCAGTTTTGAGGAGCATGCGTTCTATTGCACCTTCACACACATTAAGGCCAGGGTATAATCCCAAACAGACATCACACCAGCAGCCATGCACACAATGCTGCCCATGTTTGCCATCTACCATAAACACATCAAGGCAGGCTATAGCAAGGCTACAGTAAGATCAGGTGAGACATGATCTGCCTTAGTTGGGTGTCATTAAAGATGGGGGAGGGAAACCAACAAATTTGTTCCAGGGGGCCCAACACACTGAGAAATTCTCTTACCCAGAACCCAAACAGAGTAAGTGGGAGACTTGCATTACATCAACTTCCAAAGAGTCATGATACTGGACAACTTCCCAATAGTTCACACCTCATGCTATTTTTTTTTGTCTGAATTTCTTAACACACCTTCGGTCAGCCCTGAACTAAAATCCAAATGCTGACACTAAATACCAGTGGAGCCCATGCAAGTCAATTGACATTCCTGGACCTCATTATCTCCAATGGGCCTTCAAGCCTCTCCCATTGTTTCCAATGGGCAATCCTGTCATTCCTTTTATACATCCCAGTTAGTTGCCCCTTTGAAACTGTACCACACCATTTTAGGTAACAGCAAAATGAAGAGCATGAACATGTGCAGAGTGTACATTTCATGCCAGTGTTCTCTCTGGGCTGCACACAGGGCAAAAGGAAATTTTAAAAGGCCTCTGATCTGCATGTTCCCCTCTGCATGTCCCCCCCCCCAAAAAAAATCTTGTTCATGCAGATAGCGGAGAGAGAGAATTAAGTTGTGCAGAAAGATGGTTGAAAAGAACCTATTTTTCAGGACTTTTGAGCAAATACACAAGGAAGATGCAATAACAATCATGTTGCACATCTCACAAAAGAGGCCTGCAAAGAAGGGTAGACTGAGCAGCCTTTACAATATAAATTCATACAAATAAATTATATCAAAATATATCTTTTAACTAGCAAGAAGAGTTGAGAATCATTTTATTTATACAATTTGTTCACTTGTTTTAAAGGGGGAGTATTTCCATTATACATCTTTCATTTTTTAAAAATGCAGCTAGCTCCCAGGTACCAGATTCCCAATGGCTGGGAAACATGCTAAATACCCCTGAAAATAATTGTGAATGGCCACTCTACATCAGGAGGAACTGGCCACATATACAGCTTTAGTTCAGTTACCTCTGAGGCAGCCAAGGGGTCAGGGAGAACCCCTCCCCCAGTTCTCACTCACCAGTGGGCCCAGGACACTAGAAGCCCTCCCACTGTTGCCCCCCCCAAGCGCCAAGAATACAGAGCATCACTTCCCCCAGACTGAGAGATTTATACCTTGTAGCTAATAGCCACTGACAGACCTCTACTCCAAAAAACAGAATCCCAGCAGCCTTTCACATCTCCAATGAAAAATCCAGCCACCATACCCATATTAAAGGTTCCCCTGGACTCTAAATTTGTTCTACTGCTTCTGACCAACACAGCTGATGACCACCTGGATCTATATTCCTCTACATCACTCTTTTCATGCATCCCTGTTTCCAAACCATTTTCTTCACAAGCTACATCACCAGGAAAGAATCATTAACAGGAAATCAGAATTCCTATATCCAGTCCTATTGCATTATGATCCAAGAAGGGATGATAACCTTAGCCTTCTTATAATGAAGTCT
Source organism: Gekko japonicus (assembly GCF_001447785.1). NCBI lineage: Eukaryota > Metazoa > Chordata > Lepidosauria > Squamata > Gekkonidae > Gekko > Gekko japonicus. The sequence goes on along the minus strand of NW_015170327.1, from coordinate 389,613 downwards.
GAAGAAAGCCCACAAATCCCTCATTATGCATCTGATATCCAGAGCAGCCCATTCACCAGGACTCCAGGACCTGTACTCTTGCCCCCCAAGTCGGAATAATGAGGCAGACACCGGTGCTGGTATTAACTATTGGGCCACTTTATTAAAATAACAACTTTAATAAAACCAACCAACCAACCAACGGCAAGGGCAACACAGTTTTGCGGTATGGATAAGGCCAGAGGTTCGTGACCCCTCCCATATCTCGTTGACATAGGGCGAGCCACCCTGCCCCAAGCGTTAGCCATCAGTGATGGCTTCCGCCCGGCCGGCTAACCATTACAGGACCACCCCGCAGAGCCAACCCCCGAGCCGCTAGGCTCAAAGAGCTGACTCAATTGGGGCGTTCCCGAAGGCTGTCAGTTTTCCCCGCCTCGTACCGCAAGGCACAAAGACTGTACTCACCGACTCCTTCATTCCCAAATAATGGGTATTGGCTGGGGCTCACCGTACCGCAAACTGAATTTTCGCCTATAACCCTGCCATCGCTGAGGCCAAGCCTCTGCTTAGGCCTCCACGCCCAACCGGACACCTAGGGCCCGTCGCAGCCCTTGCCGTAAATCCTCCAAAAAAATGTCCATCCCTTTTTCGGACAAATGAACACCATCCTGTCTATAAAATGCCTCGCACCCTGCGTGTAAACCCGGGTGTAGCAAAAAGGCTCCGAGGCCGCCCTCCAATGCACGCTGTATTTCCCTGTTAGCCTTCCTGCGGGCCTTATCTATTGCCAACGGACTCAAGGCTCCGCGCCATACCCGGCGGGGTATCAGGGCTGACCACACTATTCTAGTATTAGGCCAGCGTCTAAGGATACACTTAGAGTCCCCGCAGGCCTGCAGGACTAATGCCTTGCCTTTCAACATGCCTAAATCATTACCCCCTAAATGTATAACTAAAACGTGAGGTGGAGGCCCAACTCTATCATGAAACAGCAACTTTAACAAGCCATGCCACTGTAAGCCACGACGTCCCAGCCATTCCACCGTGGCCCATTGACTAAGGCCCAACTGGGAACCAATCGGCGTCCGTCTGGCGCGGTGAGCAGCCCAAAAAACAAAACTGTGCCCGCAGATTAGCACCATCTTCCTCCCCTGTCGGGCTAGAACACCTAAAACAGAAAACACAGTTAGCAACAACCAATGGAGAAGGGAGGGCGTGCGATCCAGGCCCCCCTAAGATGCTGGCCATCAATGAGTCAATTGCCCCCCAAAGGGCGCACATAGGACTTATAGGCAGCAGAACGCCACCTTCCCAGCCTTTGAATGTCACGAGCGGGGTAGCCCATGGCAGCGGCTGTGGAAGCGGCGCCAATACGAAAAGAGTGTGTACAAAAGCGCCTCCCGGACAGCCCCAACCTGCCTAAAGCCTTTGCGGTGACAGACCAAAATTGGTGTTTAGTTAAGGGTGTGCCGTCCTGATGCTGAAATAACACACCAGCCCTCACCCCCCGCTTAGCAAGGTAAGAGGCTAACGCTGCCACCGGGCATAGATCTTTTTCTTCACAATCACCCAATTCCACAACAACCCCCCGTTGCTGCTGGTCCGTTTTGGACTGCCGCAATGTAATGGAGACCTTGATTGCGCTCAACCTCACATCCTGCATTTGTAAGGCCCTCCCTGATCCGTCAGTTTTTGATTGTGCGACTAGTTCGCTAATGCGGAATGCCCCAAAGAAAGCCACTAGTGCAGCCGCATGAAACAGGGATTCCTCAAACCCAGATAAACAGACTGCGTTCCACGTGGCCTGCAATCCCCTGGCCTGCAATCCCCTAAGGACATTGGGCAAGATGGGCTGCCGCCGATCGGCCTGCAACCCAGCTTCCCGAGACCAACCTTCCAGCATTTTGCGAATTTGAAAGTCACCTGTATACTCTGCACACCCTCTCGCCTTACTGGCAAAAGCAATCGCCGCTAACTTCCCTTTTATTGAGCCGATTGACAGAACAGGCCATAAGCCAGGATACCCTACCTCCCGCCTAAATTCAGAAAATTGCGCAACCGCACGGTCGTAGGCCCTCTTGGTACTTGATGCAATGGCTATTCCAACTGCCCTGTTCACTTCCGCCTTCCAACCGACCATAGCCTTGGTGGCATCCGAACCGGTTGCGAGTCGGCGTCTGGGGCCAGCTGACGAAACCTCTCCATCTGTTTGCAAGAGAGAGCGTCAGCCACCTCATTGTCAACCCCCGGTACGTGCCTGGCAAAAAATAAAATGTTCAGCTGGAGGCAGCGAAGTGTAAAGGCTCTAACTAGCTGCATAACCCGTGGGGACCTAGAAGATAATGAATTAATGACCTATACCACTGCCATGTTATCGCACCAAAAGTGCACAGTGCAGTTGGCCAACTCCTCTCCCCACAGGTGAACTGCGACCAGGATGGGAAAAAACTCCAGAAAGGTAAGATCCGCTGTCAGCCCCTTGGCCACCCAGGACCCAGGCCAATCCTCAGTGCACCAGTGTCCCTGAAAAAAAGACACCAAAGCCCGACGACCCGGCCGAGTCTGAATGCACCTGCAGTTCAGCCTCTAACTTAAGATCATCCCTCCAAAAAGAAATGCCATTGAAAGACTTGAGAAACTCCAGCCACCCTCCAAAACCACCCCGCACCCCCGCCGTGATTCGGACCCTATGGTGAGGGAGTTGCAGCTCTGCCATTGAGGCGCACAATCTACGCAGAAAAGCTTGTCCAGGTGCTACCACCCTGCAGGCAAAATTCAAATGTCCTACCAGCTGCTGCAACTCCTTCAAAGTAGCCTTCCGTTTACCTAAAAAACTGCCAATACGGTCGCGCAAATCTCTAAGCTTAACCTCCGGTAGCCGAGAAGCCTGTGCTACCGAATCTAGCTCCACCCCAAGGAAAGTGAGTACCTGGGCCGGGCCCTCCGTCTTTTCTTGCACTAACGGTACCCCTAACTCTTCGGCTAGTGCCATAAATGCTAACAACACCCGCCTACAACCGCCGGACCCTTGTGAACCCACGAATAAAAAATCATCCAAATAGTGCGCTACCGAACTGACACCCGTCTGGGCTCGCAAAGCCCACTCCAAAAAGGAGCTAAATCGTTCAAAGGCCGTGCACGAGATGGAACAACCCATAGGCAATGCCCTATCCATATAAAACTTGCCCTCAAAACAAAACCCCAAGAGTTCAAAATCCAACGGGTGCACCGGAAGAAGGCGGAATGCTGACTTGATGTCGCATTTTGCCATCTCCACTCCCCTACCACAACGGCGAACAATGTGCACCGCCTGATCAAAGGAAGTGTACCGCACTGAGCACAATTCTTCAGGAATGGCATCGTTGACAGAGCCGCCCGTGGGATAGGAGAGATGATGAATAAGCCTGAACTCCCCAGGCGTCTTTTTGGGCACAATCCCCAAAGGAGAAACCCGGAGATTGGGAACAGGAGGGGCCGGGAAAGGCCCCAGAACCCTCCCTTCTTGGAGTTCCTTGTCAATCTTTTTCTGAACTCCCTCCTCCATACCCTGTATCGACCGAAGGTTATGAGCCATAGAAGGAATCCTCTCCCCTTTGTATGGGATACGAAAACCCTGAGAAAAACCTTGAAACAGATATACTGCGTCTAAGCGTTGAGGATAACTGCGCAACAGTTGAACCGCCAGCCCCGCCTGGAGGCGGGGAGTAGAAGACCCTGACAAACGGTTAACTAAATGGCCACTATGCGACCTCTCCCTCATGTTTGGCCTAGAGGAGGCCATGACCTGTAACCACAGGTGAGGGTGTATCTGGTCCCATCTCAAAGTAGGATTCATGGCTGCCCGCATCCTAAACTCCTCATCGTACTGGAGCCAGGCGGGTCCGTTAAATCCCGTGTATCCTTTGTAGATTATATCGAAATACTGGAACAAGGACGCTGCTCGAAATGGCTATGCCTTGGAAAGTACACCAGCATATATGATAAATCCTGCTACCCAGTTAGCCCATGTTCTATCCACCCTCATCCTCTTATATTTTTCTTTATCCCTTTCCTCAAGTTCCTCTTTTTCTTTTTTCTCCATCTCCCGATACAGCAGCGTAAAGAAATCTACGTATTCGCCCCTGCAAATCTTATCTCTTGTAGAAGGCAGCAGATGATCACCCAAAGGGAGCGCCAAGTCCCCGAAGGGGAGGGCCATGGCAGAAGTTGCTGCATAAGACCCTCCATAAGGTGACGGGCCCCCCCACCAAGGCGTATCCATCAAGCTGCATGGCATAGGCCACGCCGCCCCGAAAGTTGATGGGGAGCCCAGCGATCCAGCGTTACCACATGCATGTCGACATGCCTGACTACAAGCCACTGTGTTCGGGGGGCATGCTAATGAATTGCCTTCTGCTGGGTGACCCCACGGCCAACTGCTTCCCATTTGTTGCACCCCTGACTTACCAGACGCTGCCGATGGGCCAGCAATGGCTTCCGTCACGCCCTGTTGCCCCCCTGGCGCTAGAGTAGCGGCCACTCCTTGGTCTTGCTGCACAGAAGAACCTTCGTTGCCATCCACCTGCGTAGCAGTGCGCCCTTCAACAAGAGACAAGCGCGTTAAAACTTCAGCCTGAAATCTCTTATTGGCTGCAGCTCTTGTTTCTTTTGGTCCCTGAGCGCCCCTAACCAGCTGAGCCTTTGGAGTGGAAACACCTGAGGCCTTCTCAACGGCCAACAGGCGAGCCAAAATGGCCTGCTGCACCTCATCGTCCTCATCATCCGAGGAGGATGGAGCCGGGGCCGGACGCTTTGGAGGTGCCTTTGGCGCTGGCTGTTTACCTTTTGAACGGCCTGAGCCTTTTTTGGGAGCCATAACTCAGTTTTGTACTACCCACTTAACCTACACGCCACCCAACCAAGATTCTTTAAAATATAACCAAGGCGAAAAATTAAAGTAATCTCAATCAAGCACAAAATGGCCGCCGCCCTCCAGTAGCCACAAGATGGCCACCGCCCCTCCCCGAGGATGGCGCCACACCCTGGCTGGTAATAAATTGCAGCCAACAGCCCACCTTCAGTGTGAACCACAGGCCCACCAAATTTTTATGCTGCCCTTAAGAATTAGCCATGGCAGAGTGGACAAGAAAAGGAAAAAAGGGGGGGAAGGCAGCCAACAGCCCACCTTCAGTGTGAACCACAGGACCACCAAATTTTTTATGCTGCCCTTAAGAATTAGCCGTGGCAGAGTGGACAAGAAAAGGAAAAAGGGGGGGGAAGGCAGCACTACCCCCAAGACCAGAGCTTCCGCGCAAGCTCCCCCACCGTTCACCACAGGGTCCCCTCTATCCCCTCTGCCGCCAGCGAAGAGCCCCTTCCCGTCCGAGCCCCTCCCGGCCCGTGACAATGAGAAGCCCTCCGGTTGTGGGCAAGGCCGCGTCACCGAACTGCCGAACGCCCACAGCCCCGCACAGCCCGCCAAACCGGTCCGCCCGTAGGCGAAGCGTCCAGGCCAAGTTGAGGTCCTCCTCGTCCCGCGATTGCCTCCGCCGCACTGTTCCCCTGCGCGCCACCGCTCCCAACGCCGCTCGCCCCGCTGGAGGTCCCCCCCCCGCGATTCTAGGCTAGAAGAGGAGCTCCACGTCCCCGCCCCACAGGCCAAGCCGAAGAACACGGCTCCGGGACCGAGCTCCTTTCCAGCCGAGAAACCACGCAGGACTGCCTGTGAGGGACGGAGGGGCCAGCTTTTAAATGCTTGCCCCGCCTTCCTCTGAATTCCCCGGATTGGCGCTTTGGCGCCAACTTGCTTGCCTCCTCCGACAGGGAGGCAAAAACGCCTCCCCCAGCCCAACGGCCGTGATGGCCGCGGGCTGTTGGATTCGGGTTCCTCCCCCAGATCACAAGGAATCCTCACAGACACAAGACCACTCCAGATTAACTAAAAACTGCCTACAACCCCTTTGCACTCAAAATACAGCCCCTCTCCCAAACATGCTTCAGGGGGAGGCAACACCTTGTTTGCCTCCACTCCTTACACTGTTAACAAAGTGAGCCAGGGCAAATGTGATCAGAGTACTGAACTAGAAGCTGGGAGGCCCGCAATCAAACCCACACTCTGCTATGAAGCTCACTGGCAATGGGGGACTACTCACTGTCAGCCTAACCAGTGACTGTTGTTTTAAACAGAAAAGAGGAGAATGATGTCGGCCACCCCAAGCTCCATGGAGATAGACTAGGGTAAAATGAAATAAAGATCAATGGCCTTATTCACTGGAAGGCAGCTTTGTGTATTCATGTAAAAGCCACCATGAATCCTTTCCCTTGGACTTCCCCAACTGATTCCAATGGAGTTTTCTCACAAGGAAATTTCAGAGGCAAGAAGCAACAAGAAACCCCTGCTCAACCCTGGGAAAGAAGCCCCTCTGAGTTTGAGCTCCATGAAAAGCTGCAGAAAGGAGGATTTTCCCATGGAAAAGTCCCTGGTTTCCCCAAGGAAGAAGTTGGGGGGGGGCTGCAAATCCAACAGCCTCTCCCCTCCCCAAGCTTCAGGAAAGGGGCTTTTTCCAAATAGTTGCCAGCCTCCAGGTGGGGCCTGGAGATCTGCCCACTCCAGAGGAGACAACTGTTCCCCTGGAGAAAAAAATGGCTGCTTTGGACAGTGGGACTCTAGGGCATTAGAGCTTGTACAACTTCAAAACTCCAGCGGCCTCTCCCCCCCCAAAAAAAAAAGCTCCAGGAATTTCCCAGCCTGGAGTTGGCAACTCTTGGAAATTCCAAGCCGGAACAGTTGCGGTCAGTTTGCAGAGGTGCTTCTGTGCAAAATGCAAGTCCCTGGAAAGCAAACCA
>NW_015170327.1:382495-382659 GCF_001447785.1 Gekko japonicus | reverse complement strand
CGAGCCTGTGGCATCTTGCAGGCACAGAGCCCGGGGAGGGGGCTGGGGCTTACCCATCTTGCCAGGCTCCTCTCCTTCTCACTTTCTTGGGAGGCGGACCCTTCTGCAGCACCAGCCAGCCGACATGCACCTCAGGAGAGTCATATAGCCCAGCTGCGGGGTGG
>NW_015170327.1:339990-381177 GCF_001447785.1 Gekko japonicus | reverse complement strand
ACAATATGGTTTTACACAGTTAAGGAGAATTGCTTTTCTTCCCTCTCAGTGACAGCTCAGCAGCAGTAAAATATGACATTGTGCCCCTCACTGCTCACTGTAGTTGGATGAGAGTATTTTAGACTTTTTCAATATTCTATTGTTTACTTCATTTATATAGGTTGTCAAAATTAGTGTGAAAATACAGGGAGAATATGCAAATAGAGGCAGTATATTTGGCTATAAACCACCTGACTAGAATATATGACTGGTAGGCTATAAACTTCTGAGAGGCTGCTCATTTAACAGGAATCAGTTAGATAGTTTAAATTCTATTCCCTTCCATGGGATGACATTGTTGGAACTGATCAGTGAATTGCTGCACAATTTTAATTAATTTTGTATGTGTGGAACATGAATTCTAATATTACAACTAAAGCAGCTATACAATCCTCTATATTTTGTAAGCAACTGTAATAGACACAATTTGTTCACCCAGAAGGGGCTAACACAATGAAATTAATTGGAAAAGGTAGTGAAAAAGCATTATTTGCCCAGGGCATCTGTTCTACAGAGAACAGATGCAAAGTTGATATGGATTTAACATGCAGTAGCAATACATCTTTGTTTAGAAAGCAGCCCTGGGAGAAACATGTCAAGAGGATTGACTCTCAGGTTTTAATGCATAACTTTTCAAAGAACACAGCAGTGGTTACATATGTATTTCTTTCTGCAAGCATGGGAAAGAGTGGCAAAGTATGGCATTTCAACTTTATTTGGGGTGGGAAAGTAGAGAGAGATATTTAAACTAAATTGCACAAGTATAATGTAAACTGAATGTGTCTCATGAGAACTGTGTTTACCAGCCAATGGAAACGTATTTTGAATGTAACTATATATTGATATAAATAAGCTTCTTCCTGAATATATTTAGATTAGAAAGAAAATATTCAGATTAATAATTTCTAAAAATGCATCCTTGGTTATATTGATATGTTTATCCTTGATTTTCATAATTTTTCAGTCTCAGCATTATAACAATTAATGTTCTATATGCATTAACTACATTAAATTAGAGACTGAATTTTCACCCTCTGCTGGAAATGTTGTGTTGTGCTGCAAGATGCTTGGACAGCTATACATGTTTTTGGAATACTAGGAAAGCTTCATAGGAACAAAAGAAGAGCTAACAGCAGCAATTGAGGCAATATACAGAAAAAACTCTTCGTATGCAAGAAGAAACAAGGTGCCACAGGAAGTACATATAAAATTCTATTAAAAAGAAATGAGAGAGAAATTCTTAGAGTAACAAATGAAAATAAAGTAATTCTACAAGGAGCTGAGATTAGATTTCTAAAAGAAGTACCATGGTGAGTTAGAGAGAAAAGGCAAAACTATGCAACCCTGATTAACCTTTTGAGAGCTAACGGAATCACATAAGGTGGCTATTACCAGAACGTGTGTTATTCAATTATGGAAGTAAAGGACAGAGAATAGACTCTATATTTAAAGTTGAAACTTCCTATAAAGACATGGAGAAGAACTAAGTTGGCAAAAGGAAGAAGAAGAAACAGAAGAAGACTTAGATACAGAGGAAGAAAACTTTGGGCAAGAAACAGAAAAAAGCCAAGAGACTGCTTCAAAAAAGTGAAAGAGAAGATCAGAAATGACACCTTCACAAATACTAACTAGATTCCAATACAGAAGTAGGGCAAAAGATAATAGAAATAAAAATTATGCGAACTAAAAAATTTAAAGTTCTCTTTATAAATGTGAATAAATGTAAATAAAATAAACTGCAGGCTGTGGAAGGTCAGTAGTTCAGCAGTTTAAGACCTGGGTGCCGCATGATGGAGTGAGCTCCCATCTCTAGTTCCAGCTCCTGCCATCCTAGCAGTTCGAAAGCAAGAAATTGCAAGTAGATAAATAGGTACCGCTTCGGTGGGAAAGTAACAGCGTTCCGTGCGCCTTGGTGTTTAGTCACGGAGATGAGCACCGCAACCCTAGAGTCGGATTCGACTGGCTTTCAAGCTTTCTCTTTATAAATGTGAACGGGCTTAATAGCCCACAAAAAGAAGAAGAATATTCCACCAAATTACAAACAACATAGTATGCCTCCAGGAAACACATATAAGAAAAGAAGACTCAAAATATTTATTATTTTAAAAACTGGGAAACGCTTTTATTGCTTCAGATGTTAAAAAGAAAAGAGGCATAATAATATATATAAAAGACTATCTTCACCCTGAGTTACTGTATGTGTCAGATGATGGAAGAATAGTAGCTATTACAATAACAAGACATGGAAAAGAAACATTAATTTTAAACATATATGTACCAAACTTGGACCAAGAGCCCTTCTTCACTGAAATATGGAAAGCTCTAATGACAAAAGTATTTGAAGATATATGTATTATAGGAGACTATAATGCAGTATTTAATCTGGAATTAGATAGGAAGAATCAGAAAAGAGATAGAAAATCAGGAGTGGTCCTCTCTAAAGCCTTTCTACAAATGGCAGAGGAATATAATGTAATAGATGCTTGGAGAACTAGAAACATAGAAAAGAAAGATTATACGTACTATTCAGCAAGATAAACTCTTGGTCAAGGATAGATATGGCATGGATAACAACAACTATGTGAAATGAATTAATAGAAGCTGAAATATTACCAAATATGTTTGCCGACCATAGCCCTTTATTATTGACCTTCCACAAAATTCAAAGAAAAACCAGGTAGACCATGAATAGACTACTAAGAGATCAGAAATTTATAAGGAAAAATAGAGTTGAAATTCAAGAATTCTTTAAAAGAAACAAACAACCTGAAATGTCAATAGAAATAGTATGGGAAGCATTTAAAGCATTCATAAGAGGATGGTTTATTAATCAGGATGCCTGGGAAAAGAAACAAAAGAAATGAATCTACTACTGACACGAGATAGCAAAAAATATAGAATATACTAAACAATATTACTTCGAAAATGCAAACAAACCAACAAGATGGCTAGCATACAAATTTAGGAAAGAAAGAGAAAAATGGATAATAATGGCTTTAAGGAATGAAAAAGGTGAAGAAAAATATAGACTACAAGATCTAAAGAATATTGTGGAAAACTTCTATAAAAATTTATACCAACAAAAAACCCAGAATGATCAAAAAAAAAAAGAATACTTGCTAAAAAGAATGCTTGCTAAAAAGAAACAAAAAGAAATTTGATTAAAAACAGAAAAGTATCCTGAATGAACCAATCTCAATCTGTGAGATTGTAGAATCGATAAAGAAACAAACAAAAAAAGAAAGCACCAGGCCCAGATGGTCTTCCAATAGAAATGTATTGGGAATTTGAAGATCAAATAATATTACCATTAAAAGAATTATTTCAAAATATAGTAAAATCAGGAAAACTACCAGATTCATGGAATCAAGCATTGATTACATTAATCCATAAACCGAATACAGATGGGAAAGAAATTAAAAATTATAGACCTATATCACTACTAAATGCAGATTACAAAATATTCACAAATATTTTAGCTACTAGATTTTAAAAGGTGTTATCCCAAATTATCCATCAAGATCAAGTGGGATTTTTGCCAAAAAGACAAATGAAAAATAATATACAAACTATTATTAATGTTCTAGAATACTATGACATACATCCAGAAAAACAGATGGTGTTAATCTTTCTAGATGCAGAGAAAGCCTTTGAGAATGTATCCTGGGAATTTTTGCTTCAAAAATTGGCACTATGGGATTGTGGATTATAGGTTTTGACAATAATCAGAGCGATATACAAAATGCAATCTGCTAAAATTATAGTAAATGATGATATGACTCAAAATATTGAGATACAGAAAGGAATGAGGCAAGGCTGTCCATTATCACCATTAGTTTATTTTTGCTCTGGAAATGCTGAATGATCTAGTGAGAAAAATGTTCAGATAAGAGGTCTCAAAATAAAAGGAGATGAATTTAAGCTACAAGCCTTCACTGATGATCTTGTATTTATAATAGAAGATCCCGTAACATCTATCACTCATCTGATGGAAGTAATTCAAGAATACGGGGCTTTAAGGAATGAAAAAGGTGAAGAAAAATATAGACTACAAGATCTAAAGAATATTGTGGAAAACTTCTATAAAAATTTATACCAACAAAAAACCCAGAATGATCAAAAAAAAAAAGAATACTTGCTAAAAAGAATGCTTGCTAAAAAGAAACAAAAAGAAATTTGATTAAAAACAGAAAAGTATCCTGAATGAACCAATCTCAATCTGTGAGATTGTAGAATCGATAAAGAAACAAACAAAAAAAGAAAGCACCAGGCCCAGATGGTCTTCCAATAGAAATTTATCGGGAATTTGAAGATCAAATAATATTACCATTAAAAGAATTATTTCAAAATATAGTAAAATCAGGAAAACTACCAGATTCATGGAATCAAGCATTGATTACATTAATCCATAAACCGAATACAGATGGGAAAGAAATTAAAAATTATAGACCTATATCACTACTAAATGCAGATTACAAATATTCACAAATATTTTAGCTACTAGATTTTAAAAGGTGTTATCCCAAATTATCCATCAAGATCAAGTGGGATTTTTGCCAAAAAGACAAATGAAAAATAATATAAAAACTATTATTAACATTCTAGAATACTATGAAATACATCCAGAAAAACAGATGGCGTTAATCTTTCTAGATGCAGAGAAAGCCTTTGAGAATGTATCCTGGGAATTTTTGCTTCAAAAATTGGCATTATGGGATTTGTGGATTATAGGTTTTGACAATGATCAGAGCGATATACAAAATGCAATTTGCTAAAATTATAGTAAATGATGATATGACTCAAAATATTGAGATACAGAAAGGAATGAGGCAAGGCTGTCCATTATCACCATTAGTTTATTTTTGCTCTGGAAATGCTGAATGATCTAGTGAGAAAAATGTTCAGATAAGAGGTCTCAAAATAAAAGGAGATGAATTTAAGCTACAAGCCTTCACTGATGATCTTGTATTTATAATAGAAGATCCCGTAACATCTATCACTCATCTGATGGAAGTAATTCAAGAATACGGACAAGTAGCAGGTTTGAAAATAAACCTCAAGAAGACTAATATATTAACTAAAAACTGCACACTAAATCAGATACAAGAGATACATAAAATTTCCTCAATGGAAATCGCGAAAAAGGTTAAATATTTAGGCATAGTATTGACTAACAGAAATAGTTCCTTGATGGAAGATAACTATAATAAGCTTTTGGAAGAAATTAAAAAAGATTTGTTTAAATGGAATGACCTACACTTATCGTTTATGGGCACAATAGCAACTATAAAAATGAATATACTCCTGAGATTTTTATTTTTAGCCCCAAATCTACCAATTTTGAAGAGAACACAGTACTTCACAGATCTTGACAGAACTATTAGGTAATTTGTTTGGCACCCCAAGACATCAAGGATTAAGTGGAAAACATTACAAGACAGAAAAGAATGAGGTGGGTTTGGTTTACCCAATTGGAATTTATACTACCAGGCAGCTTTCCTAGAATGGATAAAAGAATGGTTTACATTGGAAAACATAAGAAGCCTGAGCTTAGAAGGGCACAAGTGTAATATGGGATGGCATGCAAACGTGTGGTATGAGAAAGATAAAATCCATTCAAATTTTCAACAACACATAATAAGAGGTGCGTTGATAAAATTTTGGAAAGATAAAAAAGAATATTATATAAAAACACCAAAATGGGTATCACCTTTAGAAGCATTTATAAAACCTACACTGGTCACTGAAAACAATAAAGAAAACTATGAGACATTATTACATAAAAATAATAAATTAAAAACAGAGGAGACCCTACTCTCACATAATATTAAATTGACATGGTGGGAAAATTTACAATTAAAATCTAGATATAAAAAAGTTATCGTACTTGGTTTCTATGGGACGAAAAATGAACTTGACAAAAATTGGTTGTTTACAAATGATAAAATGATTCAGAAACTATACAAGTTTCTGTTAGAAGATTATATGCAGGATGAAATAGTGAAAACAACGATGATTACATGGATGCAGGACATAGGTCACAATATAGATCTAGATGAATGGTCGAAAATATGGAAAGCAATAAAGTTTATGAGGGCTACAACATACAAAGAAAATATTTAAAAAATGTTCCACAGATGGTATTGGTCCCCTGATAAAATAGCTAAATGTCATGCCAATGCTATAAACAACTACCAACTGACTCAAGTTAGCTTTAGCAAGGCCTAGACTATGCCAAGGGGGAATAAAACCACTTGAAGGATGGACTTTCAGTATAATCTGAGTTGGACGGATAACTAACGATTTCTCCTTCTTAAAGCTCTTTCTACTTTGCAAAGCCCTGGTTGAAACAAATGGACTATTCTTAGATTGTAAAGAAACCCAGTTTATTATTAATTTCCTTATATTGCAGAAAATATTCTCTAAGGTATTTGATATAAGAAAAGTCTAATCTGCCAGTATCTTTAATATAGACATAGCCAGGCTAGGACCAGAATGAAAGTCCTACCTATTTATTTATTTAGATTTTTAGGTTGCCCTTCCCTAAAAGCAAGGCTCAGAGTGGCTAACAACAGAAAAGGTACTTAATAAATTATTAAAAGTTAAAAGCCAACAATACATACTACACCAATAATATGATTAAACTAGGAGTAAGGCCCATTGTGGGAAGAAATACAACGTCCTCTAGAAGGAAGCTCCAGGTGAGTGTCCCGACTGTGGCTGGTGGGGCGGCAGAGGGAAGGGGAAAATAGAGGGAGGCAAGCCATGTTTATTTCATTCTGCTTAGCTATAAGGCAGGGCTGTCTCAAGTCATTTTGCTGCACCAAGTGGGTAGTATGGGAGGACAGCCTCATGGTAACAGATATGGTTCCCTCCACCCCTGACTTATGTTGATTTGGGGTTTTGCAGTGGCAGCATAGGTAGAAAAACACCTCCTCCTATGCCATGTCTTTTGGGTTCCAAGGGTTTGGAAAGCGATTCCATAGCCAGTTACAGGGTTGCCAACTCTGGGTTGGGAAATACCGGTAGATTTGAGGGGTAGGGCCCAGGGAGGGCAGGTTTGGGGTGCGGAGGGACCTCAGCAGGGTATAATGCCATAAAGTCCATTGTCCAAAGCAGCCATTCTCTCAAAGAGAACTGATCTTGGAGATCTCCTGGAGGTTGGCAACACTAACGGGAGGGCCAGACCTGTAGATCTGAGGGGTACAGCCTGGGGAGGGCAGGGTTTGCGGTGTGGAGGGACCTCATCAAGGTATAATTCCATAGAGTCCATTACCCAAAGCAGCCATTCTCTCCAAGAGATCTGATCTTGGAGATCTCCAGGTGCTGCCTGGAGGCTGGCAATACTAAGGGGAGGGCCAGACCTGTAGATTTGAGGGGTAGAGCCTGGGGAGGGCAGGGTTTGGGATGCGGAGGGACTTCAGCAGGGTATAATGACATAGAGTCCACTGTCCAAAGCAGCCATTGTAATAGCTGGGGAATTTTCCATAGGGGAAATGATGTGCTGTAGCTGGGGAACACGGTGATTTCTGGGAGATCTCCAGGCCTCACAGGGAGATTGGCAACTCCAGTGACTGTTTAAGGGAAGATTGGGATATGTATTTTGGTAACTCCAGTGACCATTTAAGGGAACATTTGGATATGTATTTTACCTCAGGACACATTCAATGACTCCCAACAGCAACAACAAACTGTTTAGAATGTTAGAGGCAAAGGCCAATCAGGCCACATATGCAAATGACCTCTGTGTTCTGACTGGCTATTGGGGGGAGAGGAACAGCAAACTGGTTAGAATACTGGAGGCTTGACTCAGGCAATGCAGCCAGTGGCTAGGGACAGCTTCTGAGTGACAGATCAGGGAGTCAACTGATTTGGGAGCAAGTGGAATGTTCAGGAGAGTGCCACCACCAAAACAGAATTATTATATAGAGAGATCATTCCAAGATGGTGGTTGAATCATTCTAAGATGGTAAGAATTTCAGTTTTCATATTTTCCTGGACCCTCTAGGGGGGAGGGCTTGGAAGGTATGAGAGTACCAGACTACATGCAGTACCGTTGCTGTCCTCAACTTAATGCTTGCTGGGACACCTTTGCCTTACATGTCCTACGAAAAGGTAACAAATCCCACAGGGCACAGATGTTCTCCAGCAGGGAGTTCCACCAGGTAGGGGCCAAGACTAAAAAAGCCCTGGCACTGGTCGAGGACAGTCGGATCTCTCTCGGGCCAGGAGTTTCTTGCTTCCTGAGCATAGTGCTTTTCTTGGGATGTACTGGGAGAGGCAGTCCCAAAGGTATGAGGGTCCCTGATCACTAAGGGCCTTAAAGGTCAAAAACAACACCTTGAACCTGATCAGGTGCTTCACTGGAAGCCAGTGCAGCTCATGCAACACAAGTTGGATATGTGCCATTTGGGGGTCCCTGTAAGGACCTGCACAGCTACATTCTGGATCAGTTGGAGCTTCTGGGTCAATCTCAGGGCTAGGCCCACATAGAATGAGTTACAGTAGTCTATTCTGGAGGTGACTGTTGCATTGATTTGGTTTTAGACCTGGCATCTCATCTGCTGGATCAGGAGATTCATTCATGAATTGAGTCAAAAATGAAGAACTATTACCTAAGCCTTGCAATCTATTTTTAGTTGCCAGCTGGGGAATTAAAAAATCATCCATTCTACTTAGTTTACATTATGAGCTTGCTATATCCCCAAAAGGTCATTCTCTTTTTTTGGCTCATTGAATTACAGGGTGCTTGAAACAGAAATTTACCAAAAAGGAGAAGGGAAGAAGAAAATAAAAATAAAAAGGTGTACCAGAACTTGATTTGTTATATCATTGTAAACTAAAACTGAAACAAGACTCCATTGTCAGTAGCTGCTTCTGTTATATGCTTTTCTTTTTCTGTAGTTGTCTTTCTATTTCTAATGAAACTAATAAAAATTCTTTTTAAAAAGAGAAAATAAAAATGTAATAAAATACTAACAAGATAAAATATAGCTAAAAGGTCAGAAAATCTAAATATCGGATATGTAAAATAAAAGTTCCATGGCTCAGCACAGAAATTTCAGACACATAACATATATATGCAAGGGCTAACTACACAGAGAATAGCTGAACTAATTTCCTCTTCTCTCCTCAAAAGCTATTCTTCACCACTCTCTAATCTAATTAGTCAGGCAGGAAGGGAGGAGGAGGTGAGTGAAGAAGATAGGGCGCTGTTATCCACACTGTTACTCAGTTACTAAAAACAACCAAACTACTCAATAAAATCAGCTCCAACATACAACAACAAAGACAGGACAAGACAAACCAAAGATGAGCAAAACAGCTCATAAAGAGCATTAATAAAAGGGAAAAACCTCAAGCATAGAGTGCAGCCCCTAAATGACTTTTACTGATGGGAATTAAAAATCTTTAAAATCACTCAGGTTAGCAAATAATTAAAATAAATTAAAACAATAGTTAAAACAAGGGAGAACAAACCAAAATCTCAACTGTTTTGAATTATAAACAAAGTGAAAGCCCTACACTTACAAGCTAAGTAATAATAGGTTAACAATTAATACTCCCTCCACCCCTTTTCATCTACTCAACTTTCATGCCACTTCATCTCCACCCAAACAAGGGAGAGATAAGATTTTGGCATGGATACTATAAAACAAAAGAGGAGGGAGAGAAGTAAGACTAAAAACTAGTTAAGTCAAGGCTAAATTAAACAGAAAACAAAACACAAACAAAAAATGAAAAACTAAAATAAAACAGAATAAAATAAAAATAAAATTCCCCAAGCCTCATAATGTCCTATTTCATCAGAACCAGAAACCCAGTCATATCTGAGCCTATACAGATAATTAAATGATAACAGCTACCATTCCGAGTCTCTATATTCATACTTCAGCTAACCCTAAAACTGAGTGATCAGAAGGAAATATGAACAAGCACCAGATTTCTTTCCTGTTGTTAAATGCCAAACAACTACTGCCTTTAATTATTCTCCTACTTTGAGATGCTTCTATTTTTTCTTTTTTAATTTTAACTTTTATTGTATGAGAAGACAAAAGATACACATACAATGATTAAAATTATTCACAATTGAGAACAAACATATTAATATTAATATTAAATTATCTTCATGGTGCTTATTAAATTACTGACAAAATCTCTTATCTAATATTTCCATTGGGCACAGTACTATTCCATTAGAAAATGAAAGGACAGTGCAGCCTAATTTGTTCCATTTTCCTTTCACAAATATGCTTATAGGGGAGGAGATTGCATACTATTTTACATCCTTAACTCCCAAGTGTCCATTGAAGGTACTTGATCTTGTTTCCAGAACTTCACCACATCTGTCTTCATGCAAGTTAGCAAATCAGTTTTTAAAAGTATTTATATTTTTATTTCTTAGGGTTGCTTCTCAATATTCTTTGCTTTCGCATTGCACAGTGTGATATTTTGGTGATTTGAACATGACTGAATGGCTTACAACAACAACGTTTTACATGCCAATAAAGGTTGCCTGTCTGTCTGTCTGAATGTTTTTAATTTCAGAGTTTTTGTACAAACATCTGTCTTGTTTTTTATGGATCCAACTATCCATAAATTTGGCCATGTCAAGAATTAGAGTTATTATGATTGATTTATATTTTGATTTTGTCAGCCAAAAACATCTTCATGAGAAAACATTGTTAGCTGTGGAAGATTCAGACCAGTAGGGAAGTACCTAGCCAACTCCATCCATCATCGATGGCAGCTGAAAATACATAGGTTCAACCCTCACCCATAATAGAAGCAGCACCTGTAGCTATATGAAAGGAATTCTCTCAGTGGTGATTGATTGTCAACCACAGCAGTATTTCCAGCCTTCAAGCATTGGTTTCTGTCAGTAAAATGTAGTGGGAAGAGAGAATGTCAGGCTTGATAGCAGCCACTGGACAACTTGACACCATGCAGCTTGCATAACTAATGCAGGCCCAGCTGCTTGCAGTACAAACCAAATCTGAGCCACCAACTGTGTAGCTGGTCAAAAGGGGTGAGAGCACAGAAGGCAGTGCAATAGGTACCTGGCTAAGAGCCAATATTGGGCACAACTGCCCATAGTTCTCCGGCTCCACCACCACCCGAACCCAGGCACAATTGGTGTTTCAGCTTAAGACTGGGAGCTAAATTTATGGCTGGAACAGGGACCAGCCCAAAAAGGAGGGAGAGAAGGATGACACAGGAGACTTGGGGAAAAAATCAGACAACAACTTTATTGATCATAGGTTTCTTAGGTCTTTGTGCAGTGTAGGCTGGGACAGTGGCTGCAGGTGACAGCTTGACTGCTGACAGTAAATCTCCCTCCCCTCATTGCCTGTTGGAGAAAACCAAAGAAAGAAAGCTAGTTTTAAAGTCAGACAGTTCCTTCTCATTAACAGCCTCTTGAGGGCATGGTCAACATGCTAGTACCAAAGTCTGCCTTGGGAGGTGGTGGATGCTCCTTCGCTGGACGTTTTCAAGCGGAGGCTGGATGACCATCTTTTAGGTATGTTGTAGGGCTGTCTTTCGGCTATGCTCCTGCAGAGTGCAGGGGGTTGGACTAGATCACCTGCAAGGTCCCAAGGTCCCTTCCAACTCTAACAGTCTATGATTCTATGATTCTATGAAAGTGGGCTGTCATGTAACTCACCTCAGAGCGCCTTAAGGGGACCTTACTTTTAAAGGTCATACAAGAGTCCACCCATGCACACTCTGTACTTTAGCATTTTCCAAGTTGTCAGGAAGGGCTGGACTGGCTGTTTTTTTCCAGAGCCCCCCCCTCCCCCCCTTCCCTAAAAAAAAAAAAAAAACACCCTCACAAGATATTTTTTGTACCCCCATGCTTTTGTAACAAGCACCCAAATGTCAAAATTAATAGATTTCTAAAGTTATTTTATACCCCATGTGCATATTTTGTTCACAGAACGGCGTAGACTTTCCAATTTCCGGGGGGGGGGGCTGGGCCAGAGGCATTGCTGGGCCAGGTCCTAGAGGCATTGCTGGGCCAGTTCCTTAAAAGAACCGAGGCCCAGTGACATCATAGTGAGAAGCCAGTGACGTCACAGGCCATTGTCACTATTTATGGAGGCGGAGCCATGTGGGATTTAGGAAGGAGTTCTCCAGAAATTTAGGGGGACCTGGAAACCCTTGAGAACCCCCCTAGCCAGGCCCAACGGCTCAGAAACAAAGCATAGCATGGGCAAAATCCTCTACATAAAACCCTGGAGAACCACTGCCAGTCTGAGTAGACAATGATGACACTGATAGACTGATGGTAGAGAAATCATGCTTTGTGTGCCAAAGGATAAAGGTTTAAACCGAGAAGGTCTAAGAAAACAGGTGTTGGAAAGGATCTTTCTCTGTCTGAATCTCTAGAGATCACCTGCATCAGAGCAGACCATGCTGAAGTAGATGGACCAATGGCATGAAGACCAGTGTGGATTGAGGAGACCCATGTTCAGATCTACATTCATCATCATCATCATCATCATCATCTTTGTGTTACAGCCCCCTCCCTTTTCCTCACTGATGCCTAGCAGGCCCTTTATTTTATTTTTTAAATTTTTTATTAAGACAACAAAGAAGTTACAGTTTATGCGACACAGAAATGGAATGCAATTATACATCCTGGGAGAGGTGCTATTCATACATATATAAAGTTGGAAACATTACAACAAGCATGTCAAAACATATAGGTAAATAGTATTTTTAAATATTATTTCTAATGGGGAGTGCAAAGATGAAGGCAGGTTGTGAAACTAAAAAGTATACTAAGTGCTAGATTTGTGATCTTCTTGGCTGAACTTTTCATAGTGAGGAAGATTTCATGCTATGAGGGATTTGACTCTAGACCAGCTCGGGGAAAAAAAGTAGAAGAAGGGAGATGGGAAAGAAGAGGGACAGATCAGAAGTGAAGAAGTTGATGGTGTGAGTGATTTGGAGGAGCAAGGTCTTGCATAAGAGCATGGTTGATGAAGGGGAGCCATTTCTCAACAAAGATTGTTTTCGTGGGGTAGATGTCTGATGGAACTAGGCGATCTGTAATTTTTTTCCATTACCAGATGGCCCCAGACCTTCAAATACCATTCTGTTAATGAGGGTAACGATTGGGATTTCCAGTGTTTTGCTAATACCATCTGTGCAGTCATCAACAAGCTATGGATGAGTTCCCAAATCGATGGATCACCTTCATGAAGTAGTAAGATTGTCTCAGGGACTAAAGCGTAGCAGGCCCTTTAGAAGTAGGAGAGGTCTCAACAGAGTGGCAATTGTTGGACCAGGGGAAGGAGGAGTCCCACACATTTTTTAATTCAACTGTATTGGAATCAATGGGAATAGACATACAATAAACTGTACTGTTTGTATCTTTTACATTGTTCCCCCCCCCCCAAGTAAATCTACTGTAGCATCTCATAGTATATTACTACTGGGATGAACAGGACCAGGTCCTGGAGGTGCTTGGAAATAAAAAATATGTTTGCTTGAAAATAAAACCCAATTTACTGGGGCTTATGTTCAAATAAGTGACATGGGATTGTAGCCTTAGGGTGCATAAAAATTGTGCAAAAACAAATCCACGTGCTTGTCGAAAACAATCTGTGTTCTTGTCAGAAACAACTAACAGCTCAATCCTAAACTCCATCTCCAACGGTTTTAGGATGGCAGTCCTGCAATTTACTAATGGGGAAGTGAACTGTGTCTCTCTTGCTTGCATTGTCTTCTGGGTTAGTCTATTAAAGAGGCAGTACACAACAGTAAGAGTCTGAGATAGGCTGATGTATCTGGAGATACATTGGGGGCAAAAGCTGGCCGAATCTGCATTTCATTTTTAAAGCAGTCTTGATGCCGTCTTCCTTTATACTGGTGTGATTTTTGTTTCAAAGTGGTATGAAAAAATCTGCTATTTTTTCCTGCTCTCTGTCCGGGAATGTTGTTGTTCTCCTCCCTCTTCTCTAGCACATCCTGCGTTTGCCAGTACCCATTAGCTTTATACAAGGCAATAAGTTACTTAAGGCAACAAGGCAACAAGCTATAAACTTCTCTTTACATTCAAGGAGAAGGATTTTCTCAGCTTTCAGTTTTGTCCAGCTTTTGGTTTAAACAAGAAAGCTAAAATAGCCAAAAAAAAACAACCCTGTAAAGACTGGGTTTGCAGAATGTATGTAAGGGATCTTTCTCTAACTTTTAAGGCAATATAAAAATCACAAAACAAGATAAAATCATTCACTCTTAGCGTGTCAAGCAAGGGAAAAGTTTCTTACATTCCTCTATGTGCTGTCAGAAGGTAAACAGAGCAGATAAGCCTCAGATGAGCGCATTTTTTGGGGGGGGAGCTTAGAGTGCTTTTAAGCACATCCAGCTGAGGCGGAGAGAAGCCACAATCATGATGGGAGCAGAAACCACTGGGCAATAAAATAATGCAGACAGCAGAAATTATAACAGTGCAGTAGGAGAGTGAAACCTAAAGAGATGTGGACATCTTTTTTGGAGACGGAGTGAGAGTGTAGCCGAAGCAGTGGAAAATACCAATGCAGATTCCACCTAAGTTTCTAATAGCCAGGTATTACAAGCTACTCAAATTCACATCTGAACCATGTAATTATGACCTTCGGTGACATCACTAGTAATTTTAAGAATTGTGTGCTGGAGACAAAATTGCTAGTGGAGCTTTTAAGACTGATTTCTTTTAACAAGTTTTGGATGAAGTAGGCTGTTGCCTACAGAAACTATTGCTATGATGTTAGAACATTTTCTCACATGAGACTTAAATTCCCTTTGAGCCTTGCCTTCACTATTTTAACTAGATGCTTGATCATTGGTTATTTGTAAGAAAGAGCAGA
This sequence comes from Gekko japonicus, assembly GCF_001447785.1. NCBI lineage: Eukaryota > Metazoa > Chordata > Lepidosauria > Squamata > Gekkonidae > Gekko > Gekko japonicus. Next base: position 366,283 of record NW_015170327.1, on the reverse strand, counting down.
GGAGGGGACCGTGTATTGGAAATTAGTATTCTGATGGATGAAGTGCTTATCTTTGCATTACCGGACAACTGAAGTAACAGCCCTTAAATCCTCATGTGAAAAATCATTGGAGTTTGATGTTCTATAGACCTCAATGGTTTGTTCTACAACAGACTAATACAGCTACTAGTAAACATTTATTTACTTCATTAATAATCACTTTTCATCCCAATAGAGACCCAAAGCAGCTTATTCCATTCTCCTCATCTCCATTTTATCCTCAGAATGACCTTTTGGGGTAGGTTAGGCTGAGAGTGTGTGACTGGGCCAAGGTCACCCAGCAGGCTTCCATGGCATGAATGGGGATCTGAACCTGGGTCTCCTAGTTTGACACTAGCTACTATACCATACTGGCTCTCTTAACACGTTCCATTGAATGAACTGGGCATTTTCTCCTGATATACCATATGAAACTGTTCACACTCAGTGACTGGAACTCCAGACAAGGTCCCTTCCCAACACTGGTCCTCTGGTACAGAGTGGAACCATGGTTTTGGTTAAAGGGGGGGTTAACTTCACAATTCAATTTTCCCAGTAGAAAAATCCTTCCCTGCTTGCTTGAAGACTTGATAGGGAACAATAAGACAGTCACGATGCAGGTACTCGTTTTCTTCCTTAATGCGGTTTAACACATCTTAGGCAAGTACCACTTTTGACTGAGATCAGCATGGAGAGACTGCTTTGGCCCTAATCTATATCAGGACCCTCTGTAGCTCCTTTGTAAAGTTAAATAACATGACTGGAGCAGAAATACTGAGATTTGTTAACATGGGCACAATTGGCAGGTGTACTTACCTTGAATGAATTCCTTTGCTAACACATGAGGTGAACTCATAGTGCAGATTGCCTTGATATTTTCTGTCATCTAGAGAACCATCCTGATGAGTTTTGTGCCTGTACAGTATCCACTTGTGCTAAAGGACCAGATCATGTCTTGGGGATAAATTTCAGCTCATGGCTGCTTTTTTTTTTTTTTTGGCAGTTTCACAGTATGCAAACTGAATCTTCTCCATTACTGAAATAAAGGCATATACCACTGCCAAAATCATGGTTAAGTCATTAAAGTGGCCTACATGCCAAGTTTAGAATGACTTACATGCCATTCACTTTTTGTGCCTGTGTAATAAGATTAATCTTTTAAATAACCCTACAGATAATATTTTGCATGTTTTTGTACCTTGAAGTCAGCAGCATCTATCTTGAGGTGACTGCAAGAACTGATTGCAAGGTTCATGGAAAGGCACCAAAGGCAAACAGAGAGTAAGTCTCAACTGAAAAATCTTTAACCCCCCCCCCCTTTTAATGATATGTTTTCCACTAACTGCAGGTGATGGTAGTGCTGGTAGTCAGATAGTGAGAGGAGGCAGCTATGACAAAGTAATATGTAATGTGCCCATAGGCATATTTGAATATGCTCTGAAGTATCCAAGCCTCTTGGTGAACAATCAGCTCCCTGGCCATTTCACACAAGCAGGATGCAAACTGAACTGAAAGGTCACTGCTCTAATCTGGACTTCCAGGCCAGAGCTCCAATGTCCTATTTACTTTGGTGCTAAATTACTTTGTAATTGGCTGCAGCTCTCAGTATTTCATCTTGAAACCTTGAGTTATAAATAATACATTAAGAATAGATATAAAAGGAAATTCTCCAAAGGCTGTGTATTGTAATATAAGAAATGCTAGAATGAACAACAAACAAAACCCCTAAATGATTTGCAGTAGACAAAAATACAAACTGTCCCATTCATTTCTTCCATTCACAGCAAATTGCTGCCATACAAAGTTGACAAGCTGGGATGATTAATACTATTCCACAGGGATCTCTTCACTTTGCTTTCTGCTGCATTGGTGATAGATCATCAAAATGTAGATATAGCTTGGTTTTGCTGCCACTAAGAGCTTCTGGTTCCTGAAACCCTGACCTCTCTCACCTGTCCTAGATAAATAGAAGTGCTTCAAAGACTGTGATGTCTTTGTGGCTAAGCAGAAGGAATAATTTATACCATTTGGAATTGGGAAAACTAGAGAATATGGAAAAAGAAGAAGTAATTGGATATTCAGGAAACATACCTCAATTTATTCAGAATGATTACTAAATGCAACAAACACTATAAATTAAAGAAGACAATATGCACTGTTCTCCATATTTCACAACTGAAATGTTATTGTTTACAAGTTCTGTATTGCAAAGTCAAAGCATTGTTTAATATAGATGTATATTAGAATGATTTAAACAAACACAAATCACAATAGGATTGCAGCACCAATTCATGAAACATTTTAATTTTTATGGGAAAGAAACAGGAAGATAAAAATTCATCTCTAATTAGTAGGATATCATAATGAACCACACAAATCATATGCTGCCGTGAACATTTATATGAACACACTCTCTTTTCTCTACCAATTTTATTTATTTATTTATCGTATGGCAGAGTTACACAGGGAGTATATGCTTACTGTGTGTAACTTTGCCATGTGCTTATTATTATTATTAATAATAATAATAATAATAATAATAATAATATTTACTTCATCTAATAGTCCACCTTTCTCTCTAAAACTCATTGTGGATTACAAATTATATGTATAAAATTCAATCAGACAGCATAAGTCATCCAATAAACAATGTAGTAGGACTAGGATTACAGAACTGGAAAACAATGCAAATAAACAAATTTGTCTAAAGCATGATATACCATAATGCCTAAAAATGGGTTATATAACAGTTCTAATCCCTTTATAAGAATGTCCTCCTGAACATTTCTGGTTTGCATATTCTATAAACAGACAGGGTTTGGGGGCTTTCCTGATCTCCTCAGGCAGGACATTCCACTACAGAAGGTGCATAAATGGGAAGTTGCTGATCTTATTAATTTGCATGGTGGCACATTCAGAAGACTTTGCTCAGAGGGGCCACCAACACCATTTAAGATTTCTCCCAGCTTTCTTCATATCATTCAATTCCATAGTAAACCAAAGCACCAGATTCTGCCTTGAGGGTTTGGGGCGGGGGGGGGGCAACCAATAGTTTTCAGGAGCTTTTCATTCCAAACTTCCACCTGGGCCTTGACAGATGTCAGACTCCTGCAGCAATCAGTTCCCAGGGCCAATCAGGGGTCAGGTAGAAGCCCGTCGAAATAATGGGCTTCAGTTCCCAGGAGAAATACTACACCAGGCACTGAAGGTCAAGCAGAGATAATAGAAACACAGAAGACACAGCAGAATAAAAACTTAACATTCCAGAGTCCCCCCCACTCCCATGGCAGCCAGAGCTAGACAGAGGCCTAACTGACATTCACCCCCACACACAAAGACTTTAGCCACCCGGCTTATTCGGATACCATTTGTGAAAAGCATGCAGAAGCTTAGGGGCATAAACATGGGAGTCCAGTACGCATTCATTATGAGATGGGTCAAAGCAGAGGTCATTTCGGGGGGGAACGCGGGGGAACGCAGTTCCCCCGGGTGAGGTGCAGGGGGGAGGGGCACATGACGAAGTCCCGCCCCCTGCTTCCCGCTTCCAGCCCTCATTCAGCCAGGAGGAGGCAGGAGAAGAGGGAGGGTAAGTTGCTTCCTCCCCTCCTCTCCCCCCCCCTGCCTGCCTGGGGCCAGGGAGGGCCTTGGCGGGGCTTCCTTGCACTCACGCTGGCCTTGCAGGTCCACCGCCGGGCCCCTGATGTCAGGGGGTGTGGCATATGCTAATGAGTTATACTAATGAGTTCCCCTAGCTCTTTATCTACGAAATGACCCCTGGGTCAAAGTCTTTCCATTTAATGGAATAGTAAAGGTGGCTCAAGTGGTTAAGACGCTGAACTGCAGGCTGTGGAAGGTCGGTAGTTCAGCAGTTCAAGACCCGAGTTGCCGCATGATGGAGTGAGCTCCCATCTCTAGTTCTAGCTCCTGCCAACCTAGCAGTTCGAAAGCAAGAAATTGCAAGTAGATAAATAGGTACCACTTCGGTGGGAAGGTAACAGCGTTCCATGCGCCTTGGTGTTTAGTCATGCCGGCCACATGACCACGGAAACGTCTTCGGACAGCGCTGGCTCTTTGGCTTTGAAATGGAGATGAGCACCGCAACCCTAGAGTCGGACTCGACTGGCTTTCGAGCGAGGGAACATTTATTTATAAAGGTGGGTACATTTCAGCTTAGAATCCAAAATCTCTTCCACCTCATGGTGTGGGTCACCATTCATCATCAGAGGTGGAGGGGCTGGTGGCCGTGGTCTGCACTGGTTTGGGCCCGGGTCCCATTTCAGCAAACGAAAATGAAATACAGGGTGCACATCTTTATGGGATTTAGGCAAATCAAGTTCAACAGCATCTTTCCCCACCTTATGCAACACTGTAAAAGGGCCAACGTGTTTCCAGGCCAATTTTCTTCTGGGCTGAAGGCCCCTTAAATGTTTAGTAGACAAATAAACCGAGTCCCTAGGTTGTAAATCCCACTCAGGGGCTCGTCCTTTATTGGCCTGAGCTTTGTAATCCACTTTGACTTTGTCAAGAGTTTTTTGAATGAGAGGCCACTGGTCTTTCAAGCCTTGCCACCAAGTCTGAAGGTCCCCAGGATTAGGATTCATAGTGCCTACAATAGGCAGAGGGATATTTTCATAGTGTAGTGGTTAAATTTGGTGTAGTGGTTAAGTGTACGGACTCTAATCTGGGAGAACCGGGTTTGATTCCCCACTCCTCCACTTGCACCTGCTGGGTGACCTTGGGCAAGCCATCGTTCTGGCACAGCTGGTCTTCAAAAAGAGCAGTTTCTGTCAGAGCTCTCTCAGCCCCACCTACCTCACAGGGTGTCTGTTGTGGGAAGGGGAAGGGAAGGAGTTTGTAAACCACTCCGAGACTCCTTTGGGTAGTGAAGGGTGGGGTATAAATCCAATCTCTTCTTCTTCATATCTATGCATGGCTTTAAAAGGAGACAGTCCAGTGGAGCTGTGTACAGAGTTATCGTAACTGTACTCCGCATAAGGTAACAGGTCATCCCAAATACCCTGTTGGTAGTTGGTAAAGCAGCATAAGAATTGTTCAACTATCTGATTAACACGTTCAGTTTGCCCATTTGTCTCTAGGTGATGGGCTGTGCTGAGCCCCCTGGTAATGCCCAAAACCTGCAAAAACTCCTTCCAGAACTTGGTAACATAAGAACATAAGAGACGCCAATGTTGGATCAGGCCAAAGGCCCATCCAGTCCAACACTCTGTGTCACACAGTGGCCAGAAATACCTGTGCCATCAGGAGGTCCACCAGTGAGGCCAAGACATTAGAAGCCCTCCCACTGTTGACCCCCCCCCCAAGCACCAAGAAGACAGAGCATCACTTGCCTCAAAGCCCCTATCTATACCTTGTGGCTAATAGCCACTGATGGACCTCTGCTCCATATGCTTATCTAATTCCCTTTTGAAGCGTCCATGCTTGTAGCCGCCACCACCTCCTGTGGCAGTGAATTCCATGTGTTAATCACTATTTGGGTGAAGAAGTACTTCCTTTTATCCATTCTAACCCGACCGCTCAGCAATTTCATGGAGTGCCCACTTGAGTTCTTGCATTGTGAGAAAGGGAGAAAAGTACTTCTTTCTCAACCTCCTCTTTCCCATGCATAATCTTATAAACCTCAATCATGTCTCCCCTCAGTCGACTTTTCTCCAAGCTAAAGAGCCCTAAGTGCTTTAACCTTTCCTCATAGGGAAAGTGTTCCAACCCCTTTATCATTCGAGTTACCCTTTTCTGCACTTTTTCTAAAGCTATAATATCCTTTTTAAGGTGTGGTGACCACAACTGCACACAGTATTCCAAATGAGGTCACACCATTGATTTATATAGGGGCATTATGATATTGGCTGATCTGTTTTCACTACCCTTCCTAATAATCCCCAGCATAGCATTGGCCTTTTTTATTGCAGTCACACACTGTCTTGACATTTTCAGTGAGTTATCTACTACAACTCCAAGATCTCTCTCTTGATCAGTCTCTGCCAGTTCAGACCCCATCAATGTGTATTTATATTTAGGATTTTTGGCTCCAATGTGCATCACCTTGCACTTGGCCACATTGAACCCCATTTGCCATGTTGACGCCCACGTGCCCATCCTTGACAGATCCCTTTGGAGTGCCTCACAATCCTCACTGGTTTTCACCACCCTGAACAACTTCGTATCATCCGCAAATTTAGCCACTTCACTGCGTACTCCCAACTCCAAATCATTAATGAACTCCAAATCATTAACAAACTGGGCTCCTCTGTCAGAGACTATTTTGCTGGGCACTGAATGCAACCTCACTACATGGTACATGAACAATTTAGCCAAGGCCTTAGCAGTGGGCAGTTGTTTACACAGGATGAAATGAGGTTGCTTTGAAAACAAATCCATCACGACCCAGATCACCATTTTTCCTTTGCTGGGGGGAAGATCAGTGATAAAGTCCATGTAAATGACTTCCCAGGGTCGACTTGGGATCTCTAATGGATGCAAAGTCCCTGGGGGTTTGCCAGGCTGCCTTTTCCCCATCAAACAAGTCTGGCATGACCCCACATATTGAGAAATATCAGCATGCATATGCAGTCACCAGAACTGGTGTTGGAGGAGGTGCAAAGTCTTTAAATAACCATAATGTCCAGCTAGTTTGGATTCATGCCCAAAGTTCAACATTTCACCCCACAGAGTGTATGGCACATAGAGCTTGCCCCCCTTATACCAGCATCTATTCATATTCTGTTGGAGAGAAGAGTCTTTAGCAATTTCTGCCCTGTCGACATCTGTAAGGGCTTCTTTAAACTTCATCACCCATGGCTCTTCCTCCCCCCCTTCTCTGCTGCAGCATGGCTACGTATCTCCACTGCTCCTCCCAGCTGAGAGGGCGTGAACATAGAGTCTACTACCTCCTCCCTTTGACTGGCATGTTGGGGGAGGTGTGACAACATGTCAGCTAAGAAATTCAACTTTCTGGGGAGGTGCTGTAGGGTGAATTGAAACTTGGAGAAGAACTCCACCCATCTGAGCTGTTTGGAATTGAGGTTATGGGGTGTGTGCAAGGCTTCCAAGTTTTTGTGATCTGGCTAGACCTCAAAGGGCACTGTGATGGAATTAAAGGTTAGTGGACAGCAGCAGGCAAATAAAGAAGCTGCTGAGTCACATGACTGAGAAGGGAAGGGGCCTTTTGGCTCGGAATTCTCAGTGAGTGACAGATAACTGTGGACAACTGACAGTTGGGAGCTGACAGTTGAGAGAGAAAGTTGGAAGATAAGTTAGCAGAGAGCGGTCAGCTAACTAGATAGCTCTGAGGTGGAACAAAAACCTCAGTGGCTCTATGGAAACAGCCTGATATCAGTTTGAGTAGAAAACTGTGGCTGAATATAACTCTGCACTGGTACCCTCTAAAGGAAAGAGGAGAGTGAACAGAAAGTGAACAGTATAAGACCTCAGTGGTCACAAACACCAGATACATTGCTCCAAAGGAACTTGTAGAGGTGGCTAAGGAAACGGCTAAGGGTCTGGAGGAGCCTGGAAAGCTGGAAAGGTGTCCAGTTAGACTCAATGGGTCCAGACAGATAAAGTCCAAAGGGCAGCCACAAAACAGTTATTGGAGAGTGGGATCATAAGTGTGTTTAGTGTACTGAAGAATATATGTGTAAAACAGAGAGTGATAAGCCTACAGTTTATGTGAAGTCGAAGTAAAAAGTTTTATTCTACAAGGAAACAAAATATCGTATGTAAATATATCCCATCCCCCTGTTGGGCTTTCTGAGAAATGAAGAAGCTTACTGTTTGACTTTTACAAATACTGGTGCCTGACTTACTGGTGAAAGAATTATACTGGGCAGTTGTCCTCCAGAGATGCGGTAGCCCAGGAAATCCACCTCACTCTTATGCAACTCACATTTGGAAAGTCTGGCAAACAACCGGTGTTCATACAGGGTCTCCAGTACCTCCTGCACCAGTCATGTGATAAGCCTTATCAGGCAAATAGATCAAGATATCATTAAGATAAACTAAGATAAACTTGAACAGGTGCTTGTGCAACATTTCATTGATCAAGTTCATAGACCCCCCCAGGGCCCCACCCAATCTGAATGGCATAACCAGGTATTCAAACTGCCCCAATGGTGTGTTGAATGCCAATTTATGCTCGTTCCCCTCCCAGATGCGCACACGAAAATAAGCGTCTCTCAGATTCAGTTTGGTGAAGATTTTGCCCCTCAAGGCTTCAGTTAAGAGGTCCTTGATCAAGGGGAGGGGGTAGGCATTAGTTGTAGAGACAGCATTTAAGCCCCGATAATCTGTACACAGTCTCAGCCCACTATCCTTCTTTTTCTGGAAGAGGACGAGCACTGGGATTGGCGAGGAGGCTGGTCGGATGATCCCCCTAGGCTAAGTTTTTATCAATGAATTTCCGCAGCAGCTCTTCTCAGCCAGGCTCATAGCATACAATTTCTCTTTGGGCACTTTGTGACTTGGTCAGATTTCTATGGTACAGTCAGAGTTGCGGTGGGGAGGAAGTTCGTCTGCCTCTGTCTCCTCAAAGACCCAGGTTAGGTCTTGGTACTCGCCCAGGATGGAGGTGAGGTCCTCCTGAGCTAAGCATGCCCACTCTGGTAGAGCACTGGGCTCTTCTCCCCACTCACCATTCCACATATGAGCATTGCATTTGGAGTCAGAGAAATGTAACGCACCCACACTCCACTGTATATAGGAATCATGGTCTCTTAGCCAGGGGTTCCCCAACATCACAGAGAAGCGGGCCATCAGGTTGATCACAAATTATCACTGTTCCTAGTGAGGCCCCGTTCCCATAATCACCGGCACAGTCTGATATTTGCAACGTTCCTTCATGGAGGAGCCATCCATTTGGGTGAAAATGAGTGGCTCAAGAAGGGTTTGCATGGGGACCCCCAACCCTGTCACTATGGTTGGACTAAGTTTCTCACACACCCAGAGCCAATCAGGGCCCTCACCCTCACTTGGGTTCCCATTTCTGGTTTCACTACTGATACAGTCACGAAAAACAAGGGGGAGGTGCTGCTCACCAAACATGGTGCCGACAAATTTTGGACCTGCTGGTTTGTGCCTTGTACAGCAGGTCCCAGGCTTTTCCCACCGGCTGGGTGCTTTCATCTCCACTGGAGGAGGCCCCGTCTAGGTTGGAGTTCAGTTGCAAGGCTCTCAGCTGTTTGGGTTGCACCCCTCCCAGTTTAAGCAGCATCTCCATGCTGCACCTCTCAGAAGCTTTTCTCCCAGGGGGGGTAAGGTTGGTGGGGCAGAAGGTGGTGTAGTGCCCTGGAGCTCCACAGCATAGGCACACCACTTGCTTCATACGCCACTCTTGCATGGGATCTTTAGGCCTGGATCACAGGCCTTTCCCCTCACCCCCTGGTGTTTTTGGGGCCGGCCTGGGGAGGTGCATTTTGATCAGGTTGAGCTGGTTCTCCACATTGCTGGCCACCCAGCTAAAGTCAATGGATTAGTGGAGTTGAGGACCTTCTCCAGTATCTGGTGATTTAGCCCAATACGATACTGCTCAATCAGGACCTCTTCAGGCCATCCCTGCACTTTAGCCGCATACTTCTTGAACTCATCAGAAAATTCACGGAACATCTTATTTCCTTGTTGCAAGGCTCATAGGCGGGTTCACGCCTTCTCTAATTCCAGGGGGTATTCATATTGTGTTTGCAGGGACCAAATAAAAGCTGTCACATCATGGAGCTCAGGACCCCTAATGTTGTGCAGACCCACAAACCAATTGGGAATGGGTACACTTTCCGTCTGATCTTTAGCCTGTACCCCATTGTGGGGCTGGTCTTGCCCCTTTCCTCCATCCCCATCTGACAGGAAGGTGTGAATCTCATGCTTTACAGCATCTGCGATGAGCTGGGGAATGTCAAATACCATCTCTTGCATGTCCTGGCATAGTTCCTCATGCTGCGGCAGAAGTTCTCGTCGCACCTGCTTGACCTGTGTTTCCTTGCTCATAGCCGCTTTTCCGTAATCTCTCCCATACTCATCTGGGTAGCAGCTACCGTGGCGTCAGCTATAGGCAGGCAATCTCAGGTCGGGAGTTATCACCCAATTCTCTTCGGTGCAGCCCAGGGCATACAACCAGGAATAAGAGTCTCACCAGAATCCCAGTTGTCCAGTATCAACCCCTGCTGTCGTGGTCATCACCATGGTTGTGGGAACTGGTTCCTCCTCAGCAGTGGTAACCAGAGCATTCCCGGCATCATTGTCAGCCATGGTTGGGTATGAGTCCAGGAACTATAAGCAGTTCTAACACTTTGTCAGACTCCTGCAGTAATCAGTTCCCAACAGCTTTCATTCAAAGAAGTAAAGTTTATTGAGACAATTGAAAGTATGCAAATATCTTAACCATTTTGTGTTAGAACTGAATAAGAGCACACGAAGCAAGTGGTTATACATCACTCAAGAAAGCCCCCTGATGGACCAGGGCCAATCAGGGGTCAGGTAGACTCCTGCCGAAATAACAGGCATCAGTTCCCAGGAGAAACCCTACACCAGGCACTGAAGGTCAAGCAGAGATAATAGAAACACAGAAGACACAGCAGAATAGAAACTTAACATTCTAGAGTCACCCCACTCCCCTGGCAGCCAGGGCTAGACAGAGGCCTAGCTGACAACAGAGCTGTCAACTGTTGTCTTAAAATTCCACCTAGGCATTCCAGAACCAGTCAGATTCATTAGTGTCTGTGGGCAGACCACTGTAACTGACCCCCCCAGCCCTGCAAAGTGTCAGTTCAATTTTTACCCATACCTTGAGGAGTTAGTGGTCCTGCACAGTTTGAACCTCCAGCCCCCATACCAGATCTAACCCCAGATATTCAGTGCAAAAAATAAGTCCTGAGAGAGACCAATAGCAGTTACGGAAGATACAAAATCCTGAAATGGCCTAGATAGAAGCAATTGCCATGAATGTTGAAATCACCCAGGACAATCAATCTAGGTGCCTGCAGCATGGAGCCCAAGATTAGTTCCACCAGGTCAGACACATTGTCCAATAGGGAAGCAGGCAGCCAATAAATAAGTAGAATAGTCAATCTACCTAGCATAAGGAACAGACAATGTCAGCTATAATTCGCACTGAGAATCTGTGAAGGGGGGGAATTAATGAAGGATGAAAGCCAGCCCCCACACCTCCATTGTGGGTTTGATGAAGGACAAACTGCACTGGGACAGATACCCCATCATTTTAATCCTGCCAGGTCTCTGTCTAGTAAACCAGAGCAATGCTCTCCTCCTCCAGCAACCCAGACAGGAGTGCTGTTTTATTCCTTGCCAATCTGGTGTTGCACAGTATTAGTGAAGACGTGGAGACAGCGGGTGGCCTTGCAGCAGCATCCCTAGGGATACAACAGATGTTACATAAGAAGCATGCATAGTTATGTCACATCATCCAACTTTTACAATCCCCACCCCAAATCTTCCAGCTCACATGAACAGTACCCTCATCCAACATCCTATTCAGTAAAGAGCAGCCATCAGTACAACTAGGAAGGCCACAGCAGTAGACATTCCATCAGCCTCAAAGCACCTATACAGCAGTCCAGAAACAAATTAGTGATCAGCCAAAGCTGATGTCATAGTCCATTCATAGGCCAATGGTATTCATGGTTCCAGGTATGCATCCTCTCTGTCTACTCTGCCAGCTGTAGATAAGGAGGAGGAAAGTGGAGCAAAAGGAGGAAAAGGATACAGGAAACACAAAGGTATGTTGTATAGGTTATTTTCCATGAGCCCATGTTGTGCAGCTCAGAAGCTAATTGGGGATGCAAAAGAGTACCTTGCTTAGAGTGACAAAATACCTTAAAATGGCCACATGTTTGTATGTGCATAAAAGGCAGAGCTAGAACTAATATTTTAAAAGGCTTTTGCAATCTCTGGAAACAACGTCTTGTAGAATTAATCCATTTGTTTTATTTTTAAACGTCTAGCCCACTCAAACTTTATTAGTTTAAAAAGCAGAATAACCTTTCCATCATGAACTATCCTCCCTACTTCCATTTCTTTCAAGTTTTATACCAGGTTGTGAGGCTGCCAAATTATTAGTCTCTCATATTATTTACAAACAAATGTACTTTGAAATTCAGGTCATCCTCAGTCCAAGAACATCCCCTCCAATCTATTGCAAAACCAATCTTTCACCAGTGATCCAGTGAAAGATGTCAAGCTCCCAGAAAAGGTCCATTTATCTTCATTCACCTCTCCACAAAGGGGGGGGGGTAGGAAAAAATTCCAGTGGCTGTATAAGCCACTATCATCCTTAATTGTCAGATGGATTAATGCATTTTAAGATTCATTGAACAGCTTCCTGTTAACTGTTTTTCAATCAAGGTAAGTTTTCTACAGTTTAAATCAAGAATTCATTTTTTCCTTATGTATTAGCCCGGAAGGCTTTCGGAGTTACACAAAGACATTAATTCTTTCTGAAGTTTCTGTCCTCTATGAATGTCGATGGCTTGTGAATCTATATCTGGTAGAAAAGATATTTGAAAATAATTTGCCCCTTTAGATGGCTTTGATATGCAATAGGGAAATCGCATTTCAGTCAAGACATACTTTGTTAGGAGAATAAAAAAGAGTTTTGAGGGAAGGCAGTTTGGTATATTCCAATCTCATCTGATTTCAGACGCATTGGTACTTGGATAGCAGACCACCAAGGAAGGCTGGATGAGAGGTTATGCATTAAATTTGCTTTGTTGTTGTTGTTCAATCGCACAGCTGAGTCTGACTCTTCGCAACCCCATGGACCACATCACACCAGACCCTCCTGTCTTCCACTGTCCTCTGGAGTTTGCTTAATTTCATGCTTGTTGCATCGATAACACTGTCTAACCACCTCATCCTTTGCTGTCCCCTTTGACCTTCAATCTTTCCCAGCATCAGGGTCTTCTCCAGTGAGTGGTCCTTTCTCACTTGGTGGCCAAAGTATTTGAGCTTCAGTTTCAGTATCTGGCCTTCCAGGGGACAGTCAGGGTTGATTTCTTTTAGGATTGACTGATTTGATCTTCTTGCAGTCCAAGAGACTCTCAAGAGTCTTCTCCAGCACCATAATTCAAAAGAATCTATTCTTTCGTGCTCGGCCTTCCTTATGGTCCAACTCTCACAGCCATACATTACTACTGGTTTCTGGTTTGACCATACGGACTTCTGTTGGCAGGGTGCTGTTGCTATTTTTTACTATGCTGTCTAGGTTTGCCATAGCTTTCCTCCCAAGGAGCAGGCGTCTTTTAATTTCATGGCTGCAGTCACCATCTGCAGTTATCTTCAACCCCAGGAACATGAAATCTGTCACTGCTTCCATGACTTCCCCTTCTATTTGCCAATGAGTGATGGTGCCAGATGCCACAATCTTTGTTTTTTTTAAGCCAACTTCATTTTTCAAGCCAACTTTTGTGCCCTCCTCTTTCATCCCCACCAAGAGGCTCTTTAGGTCCTCGTCACTTTCTGCCATTAGAGTGGTATTGTCTGCATATCTAAAGTTGTTGATGTTTTTCCCCAGCAATCTTAATTCCAGTTTGTGATTAATCCAGGCCAGCATTTTGCGTGATGTACTCTGCATATAAATTAAATAAGCAGGGTGACAATATACATGCTTGTTGTACCCCTTTTCCTATGCTAAACCAATCAGTTGTTCCATATCCGGTTCTAACTGTTGCTTCTTAACCCTTATACAGGTTTCTCACGAGACACATGAGGTGGTCTGGTACTCCCAGCACTTTAAGGACAGCCATAGTTTGTTGTGATTCACACAATCAAAGGCTTTAGTCAATGAAGCAGAAGTAAATGTTTTTCTGGTACTCCCTTGATTTCTCCATAATCCAGTGAATATTGGCAATTTGATCCCTAGTTCCTCTACCTCTTCAAAACCTAGCTTGTACTTCTGGTAGTTCTCTATCCACGTACTGCTGAAGCTTAGCTTGTAGGATCTTGAGCATGACCTTACTAGCATGTGTAAAGAGTGCAATTGTGCAATAGCTTGAACATTCCTTGGCATTTCCCTTCTTTGAGATTGGAATGTAAACTGACCTTTTCCAATCCCGTGGCCACTGTTGTGTTTTCCAAATTTGCTGGCATATTGATTGCAGCACTTTAACAGCATCATCTTTTAAGACTTTGAACAGCTCAGCTGGGATACCATCACCTCCACTAGCTTTGTTGTTAGTAATGCTTTCTAAGGCCTATTTGACTTTGCACTCCAGGATGTCTGACCTGAAGCCAGTGATCACACCGTCGTGGTTGTCAAGGACATTTAGATCCTTCTTCTTTAGTTCTTCTGTGTATTCTTGCCACCTCTTCCTAATCTCCTCTGCTCCTGTTATGTCCCTACCATTTTTGTCCTATTATGGCCAGTTTTGCATAAAATATTCCCTTGAGTTCTCTGATCTTCTTGAAGAGATCTCTAGTCCTTCCCATTCTATTGTTTTCCTCTATTACTTTGAATTGTTCATTAAGAAAGGCCTCCTTATCTCTCCTTGCTGTTCTCTGGAAATCCGCATTCAGTTGGGTAAATATTTCCTTTTCACCTTTGCTTTTGCTTTCCTTCTTACCTCAGCTATTTGTAGAGCCTCATCAGACAGCCACTTAGCTTTTTTGCATTACTTTTTCTTTGGGATGGTGCTGATTGCTGCCTCCTGTACAATGTCACAATCCTCCATCCATAGTTCTTCAGGCACTCTGTCTATCAAATCTAGGTCCTTAAACCTATTCTTTACCTCCACAGTATATTCATAAGGGATGTGATCTATGTCAATCCTGAATGGCCTAATGGTTTTCCCAACTTTCTTTAATTTAAGTCTCATTTTGCAATGAGTAGCTTATGATCCACAGTCAGCTCCAGGTCTTGTTTTTACTGACTGTATAGAGCTTCTCCATCTTTGATAGCAAATGATATAATCAATCTGATTTTGGTGTTGTCCATCTGGTGATGTCCATATGTAGAGCCGCCTCTTAGGTTGTTGGAAGAGGGTGTTCGCTATGACCAGCATGTTCTCTTGACAGAACTCTGTTAGCCTTTGCCCAGCTTTATTTTGTTCTCCAAGTCAAAACTTATTGGTTATTCCAGTTACCTTTCAACTTCCTACTTTGGCATTCCAGTCCCCTATGATGATAAGGATGTCTTTTTTGGTATTAGTTCTAGGAGGTGTTGTAGGTCTTCATAGAACCGGTACACTTCAGCCTCTCCTGCATCAGTGGTTGGGCCATAGACTTGGATTACTGTGATGTTGAATGGTTTGTTTGCCTTGGATTCAGACCGAGATCATTCTGTCGTTTTTGAGATTGTATCCCATGACTGCCTTTTTCACTCTCTTGTTGAATATAAAGGCCACACCATTTTTTTTCAACAGGATTCATAGCCACAGTAGCAGATATAATGGTTTTCTGAGTTAAATTCGCCCATTCCCATCCACTTTAGTTCACTGATTCCTAAGATATCAATGTTCAGTCTTACCATCGCATTTTTGACCACATCCAACTTACCTTGATTCATAGATCTTACATTCCAGGTTCCTATGCTGTATTGTTCTTTGCAACATCAGACTTTCCTTTCATCATCAGACTTTGGCCCAGCTGCTTCACTCGTTCTGGGGTTACTTGTACTTGCCCTCTGCTCTTCCCCAGTAGCATATTGGACACCTTTCCAACCTGAGGGGCTCATCTTCCGGCGTTCTGTCTTTTAGCCTTTTGTTACTGTCCATGGGGTTTTCTTGGCAAAGATACTGGAGTGGGTTACCATTTCCTTCTCCAGTGGATCACATTTTGTCTGGGTTCTCCGCTGTGGCCTGTTCATCCTGGGTGGCACTCCACAGCATAGCCCACAGCCTCATCAAACCACACAAGCCCCCTCACCACATCAAGGCAGCAATCCATGAGAGAGATGGCACCAATTTACAGATGGCACCAAATTGGGAGGAGCAGTGAACACACCAGAAGATAGAGATAGAATTCAATGAGATCTGAACACACTGGAAAAGTGGATGGATGGGAACAAGATGCAACTTAACAAGGGTAAGTGCCAAGTTCTACATCTGGATAACAAAAATAAGGAACATGCATATTGGATGGGGGATACACTTCTGGGTAGCAGTGTGTGTGAACAAGATCTTGGGGTACGGATGGACCGAAAGTTAAACATAAGCAGTAACAAAAAAAGCTAATGTGGTCTTGGGGTATATCAACAGAGGCATAACATCCAAATCACAAGATGTCATACTCCCGCTGTACACTGCATTGCTCAGGCTGCACCTGGAGTATTGTGTGCAGTTCTGGAGGCCTCAATTCGAAAAGGATGTAGACAGAATAGAGAGGGTGCAGAGGAGAGAAACGAGGATGATTGGGGGCCTAGAGACCAAGCCCTATGAGGAAAGGGAATGTTTAGTCTGGAGAAAAGGAGGCTGAGGGGGGACATGATTGCTCTCTTTAAGTATTTGAAGGACTGTCACTTAGAGGAGGGCAGGGAGCTGTTCCTGTTGGCAGCAGAGGATATATAATGGGTTTAAATTAAGGGCAGAAAAGGATCAGCTGGAAAAACATTTTTACAGTAAGAGTTGTGCAACAGTGGAATCAGCTGCCTAGGAAGTAGTGAGATCCCCCTCACTGGCAGTCTTTAAGCAATGACTGGACAAACACTTGTCAGGGATGCTCTCGGCTGATCCTGTATTGAGCAGGGGGTTGGACTAGAGGGTCTGTATGACCCCTTCCAACTCTGTGATTCTATGAATCTAAGGCTCTGCGGAGGAAGGCAATGGCAAACCACCTCTGCTTCTCACTTGCCTTGAAAGTCCCTTACTGGGGTTTCCATAAGTCAGTTGCAACTTCACAGCACATAGGTATGTAAGTAAAAAAGAGATTTATGACAAAGTAATTATGACTAAGTTAAGTGTTTGTCCAACATTCCTTAGACACAAAAGCAGATATTCCTTCTCTGTATTCCATCTGTATTCAGTATTAAATGCCTGAATTCCATAAGGCATGGTTTTGGAAGATGACGTGGTCAGACTTCCCTTTAGGCACTGGGCAAGCTTGGGACCAATGCTCCCTCTAAGCTGCGGAGTCTTGTGAGCAAAAATTCTATTGTCATACATAGACTACTTTGCATTATGATGAAGAGATTTGACCTCTCCTAGAAAAATCTCCAACAGTCATCAGTTAGCATAAGAGACAGGGAGGAAGGAATTTGAGGCTTAAGGGCCCCAGTTAAAACAGTCTGCTCACAGAAGCTCAGGAATCCTACTGGATTCCAAAACACTTTGGGAGATTTTAGAATTCCAGGACATGTTCTGTTGAGGCCACAGTGAAAGTGTAGAACATGAAGCAGCTTGAGGCTTTCAACAAAAGTGCCCAGGCCTGCAGCCAGAAAATTGTCGTTGGTGGGACAGGGGCAGGGGCAGGGGAGCAGGGAACTTAATTTGATTGCTAATTAGTTTCTAGTTTTGTAATCTAATTAATGATCTAAGAAGAGCAGGAGAAGGTGAGCCAGCTGGTGTGCACTCTGCTCTGCAGCAGACAGTACATTCCAGCCAGCTCTCTTCTCCCAGGCCTATTGCAATTTAGTGAGTGGTCCAAAACACTTTGAGAGATTTTAGAATTCAAGGACATGTTCTATTGAGGCCACAGTGAAAGTGCAGAACATGAAGCAACTTGAGGCTTTCAACAAGGGTGCCCAGACCTGCAGCCAGAAAATTTTCATTGGGGCAGGGGAGCAGTGAGCAGGGAACTTAATTTGATTGCTAATTAGTTTCTAGTTTTGTAATCTAATTAATGATCTAAGAAGAGCAGGAGAAGGTGAGCCAGCTGGTGTGCACTCTGCTCTGCAGCAGACAGTACATTCCAGCCAGCTCTCTTCTCCCAGGCCTATTGCAATTTAGTGAGTGGTGAAGTTGGGCCTCTCTTTTTCCCTCTCTGAGTCTGCCACCTGATCCCTCTTAATCCACTGCCTGCCTCCAACCAGGGCACAGGCATGCTCTCCGTGTGGGCAGCACCCCTTCCTCCCGAAACGGGCCTGCAACTGATGCCAATGCAATCAGCAGGGGAGGCTGGGCTGCCAAGTAATTGCCTTGCAGGTTTCCGGCAGCAGGCCAGACTGACAGAGTTTTGAGACTGTCGGGGAGAGCCCGCTGTCAGCCCCAGCCTCAGTGTGCCTGTGCCAGCAGAGGAGCCATGTGACCCGAGCATGTGAACCAGCCACCATGACTCTTCCCCTGGTGCAGGCACACTGCAGAGAGGCCTGCCTGTCTGATCTGCCCGCTCCATGTCTACCCACTTGGCTCACTCCTTCCTGGAAGAAAGGCAGCTGGCCAGAATGCGCTCTCTGCTGCAAGGCAGAGAGCCCACCAGCCGGCTCTCCTTCTCCTGTAGCAAGGCAAGCAAGCATGGCCAGCATTCCCACCTTTAGGGCAGGGGCAGGAATGGTAGGGGCATGGCCTCAAAATGCCCCACCGTAGCCACAACTCTGAGGGTAATGCTCATCAGCCTACCACACCCTTGGGACAAAACCCAGCCCCCTGGTTTGCAACAGCGCTGGATGATATGAAAGGGGTTGGGAGACATCTACAGTGGCACTGGCAGAGAAACCATACTGCATCTGACAGATCATGCTATAGAGCAGTAGTGATGGGGGTGAAGAAAAGTAATTTCTCTGCTATTACAGCATCAGATAGTTCACATCACAACTATCTATCCCAGCTGTTCAAGGTAGCTCAGCATTTGCTGAGGCCTATATATGAGCTTTCACTATCCTAGAACATTTAGCTCTGATACTTTTGCCAAGTTTTTTGCTGATAAAATAATGAGAATTGATCTGAATGTTGTAACGTAGGTAGGTATGCCAGAAGAAAGGCCTAATACATCACCTGGTCAATTTATGGCTCATTTTGACCCAGTTTCCATGATGAATGTTGACCTGGAACCTGTGTAGGCCACTACTTCAGTGTTCCCTCTAAGCTGAGTTAGTGTGAGCTAGCTCAGTTTTTTAGTTTCCGGCTCACACATTTTTGTCTTAACTCAGGAAGGATGGCTCCAGAGCAAACTAATTTATGCAATAGCCAAAGAGCTCACTCATAACTTTAATGCCAGTAGCTCACAAAGTAGAATTTTTACTCACAAGATTCCACAGCTTAGAGGGAGCACTTGTATTCTGGATCCCTGCCCATTCTGGCTGCTCAAATTATGTAAGGATCACATCAACAAACTCTTGGGCCCAATCTGCATCTAGCATTTGCTCTGTTGTTGTACCAAACCCTCTCTGGAACAGAAAAAGATGCAATTCAAAACCACATTCAAATACCCAAGGCCAACACCGTACTGACTGCAGAGTCACCCCTGAATGGCCATAAAACAGCCAGCTTTATCTCCACCATTACTAGTACTATCTAGTTGTTTATGTAGTCATAGTTTATTAATGTATTTTAATGTATTTATTGTTCTAGTGTTTTAAATGTTGTTAGCCGCCTTGAGCCAGTCCTGTGGCTAGGTGGGATACAAATCGAAATAATACATTAAAAAAATTATAAATCTATGCAGACAGCCACCATAAAACCAGAGATCAAACGATGTGAAAGCGGCATGAAGTCTGGACGCTGCCATAAAATTCGACAATCAAAGTGAAAGTGGCATGCAATGCAGATGGGAATTTCAGTTCTAGTGTGGGTTTGGTAAGACAGTGGAGCAAATGCTAGATGCAGATTCGGCCCTAGTATCTCTTGTAAATCAGTCACTAACTCAGGGCAACTTCCCTCAGCCACTCAAAGAGGCAGTTATCCATCCAGTACTTAAAAACCATCCCTACAAAAAAGGCCAATTATCACCCAGTCTCTAAACTGCCCTTTCTGGGCAAAGTGTTAGCGAGAGCAGTAGCAGACCAATTCCAGGTCTTTTTGGATAACACATCTGCTCTAGAGACTTTTCAGTCTCGCTTCAGGCTAGGCTTTGGGATAGAGACAGCTCTGCTAGCTTTAATTGATGACCTCTGTCTGAGTATAGGCCATGTCTCTCTGTTACTCTTATTAGATATGTCTGCAGCCTTTGATATAGTAGATCATGCCATCTTGTTGATGTTTTTGGAGGCAGAAGTAGGTATTAAGAGGTACTTACTGAACTGGTTCAAATCATTCCTTGCAGATTGGACTCAAAGGATTGCAAGAGGGATAGAATTGTGCTCCGTGGAACTCCATGGGATAGGTTCCACACTGAGGATAACTGGTTTCCGATAGCAATCCAGGAGATTAGCCTTCATTACGGAGGTGGGGGGCACTAATGAATGGCCAGTATCAGGCAGTTGGGTACTCTAGTACTTAGCTCACTTTGTCACCAAGACCATACACAGACACATGGCTGCCATTTTGTTTCTCAGCAAAGCATGGAACTTTCCTGATCCATGCCAACACCTTTCCTGCCCACAGGGCAGTGGAGGGATGGTGGAGGCTATTGGAGAGGAAGCCTTACCCATGCAGGCTGCTGACTTTCCTTATGCTGATGCAGATCTTGCTGGGCCTGGCCTCCCTTCTTGTCCTTCGTTGCAGATTTCACTGTCTGGCCCTCCTCTCCATTTGGTTTCAACAAGGTAAAGACATTGACATAATAGTCATCAAGAATGCTGTCCCTAACTTTCTCAGACAAGTGAATACCCAGTGGATCTTCATCATCCATGAAGGTGGAAGAAATAGCTGAGGATTCTGAGGTGTCAATGCCATCCCACACTACCCGGGGTCCCTCCTCAGCCTGAGCAACCAGCTCCCCGTGATGGATGGCCCAAGCTGGCAGCCCCAGCTTATGCACTGCAGAAGGCCAATAATCACTTGAGGGGCATCCACCTTCCTTCTCTGAGGAAGACTCACCTGAGGCCCACCACGAATATGCTGCAGATATCAGAAGAAAATCTGCTTGAGGTGTTAAATTATATGAAAGGGGAATATTTTATACCTGTGGCCCTGAAACTATATCATCCAAAATGGTACCACAGCTCATGTATGGGACTATATTGGGCCCACCTACTTCAATCAAAAATTTTAAGAGCCTTATTCTGATTTCCTAATAGTGCCTCTAATGCAAATCTACACCTGGAAACTGGACTGATTAGGACAGAGGCTAGAGTAACCCTTACTTTTGTTAATACCTGTCTTAGGATAAGCCACAGTCCTTCTGATATTACTTCACTAATTCTCAGGGATGGTTTCTGTTCAACTTGGCTTAAGGCAGTCCATCGGAAGTTACATCTGCTTGGTTTTTCTTTTGAGTCCCTTCAGATAATGGCCTTAGACCAGGCAAAGGCTGTAGTCCAGCAAAGGATATTTGATATTGAAAGGCAGAGTGATATTGCTAGGGTTCCAACCCTCTTGGCCCCTTAGAAAACAAGATACGTGGCTACTCCAGCAACTTACTTATCACTTTTAGAAATTCCATCTTATTGTAGAGCTTTTTCTATGGCCAGATGCAATATTTTTCCATCTGCAGTAGTGGAAGATCGTTATAAAAAGGTGCCAATGATAGAGCAGGGTTGCCCTTGTGGCACTGGTAAAGTGGAGACAATCGAGCATACTTTGCTACACTGTGGTTATTACCAAGAAATTCGAGTGAAGTTTATTCAACCCTTATTAAGAAGATTTCTCAATTATCCGGACCCAGAACTAAGTAAGAAGTTTCTATCTCAATCTAACCCCCAGTTTACACTAATTTGTGCTAGATTCTCAGCTTCAGCTTATAGAATTTGTAAGGAACAAGTAAAGAAGTAAAGCAGATGAAAGTAGATCAGATAATTCTATGTTTTACATATTTCTACCCCAGGGTATTTTAGATTTAGGGTGGATTGTTATTTATGTAATATTTTTCTATATGTTTTTAGTGTTTTGTATATGTTTTAAATCCCAATGATTACACTTTTAAAATTGTTTTAACTGAAATTTGCTGGTTATGTACCAAAATAAATAAACTGAACTGACTCACCTGAGGAACCCTCACTCTCAGTGTCCTCCTGAGAGCTAGCAGGTGGAGCAGCTTCCCTCGATCAACACTCCTTGACCTAACTACCTGATCTCCAGATCCTGGTCCCAGAAGGTTGGTCAATGGAAAACTAACAGATATGGAAGCCTCAGGTTCAGTACTCAGTCACGTGGAAGAGTGACTTGCAAAACAAATAAAGCCATGGTGTTACCCAAGCAGCATACCCCAGCTTTAACTTACAACAGCCATCCGTGAAGGATTCCTGCTCCCAGCAGCCCCCACCAAGCGATTGTGGCCCAACAGCCACCACCTTGGACATGAGTGCACCCTGCACAGGCCCCTGTACCCCCCAGTGCCAAGCAGTGCTTGTGAGGGAGGCCCTGAGTCCACAGGCCAGCTGCAGCCATTGCTAGCAGCCTGCCCCCCACCACTTGTACCTAGCTGCTGGGCAGTGGTGGGGAAGCTGGACCAATCGGGGAAAAGAGGGGTGAGTGTGAGGCTGGCTGATCCATGCCACGGCCACACCAGGCACCCATGCCCTGACTGTCGACTGACGACCTGCCCTGATGGAAACAGAGAAAAAGTAAAGGGGAGAACAGCCACACTGCCCACCTAAGGAAAGATGCAGGTGGAGTGTGGCAGAACTCAAGCACTGTCAGCACAACTGGCCAAGCCAAGCCAAGCCAAGCCTCCCACTGCATGGCCCCCTCCCTAGCTGGCAGCTGAAAAGGGGCTGGCATGTGCCATCAATGGGGAAAGGGGAGGGGGCACCTCACTGCAGTCTGTCCAAGAAGGATGGGAGGAGGGAACCAAGTGCCAGAGGCCCAGCTAGCCCAGCCTCCAGGCGCTCACCCAGCCCCACATCACCCACCCTCATGCCCAGCCCTTGGACAAAGTGAACTGGTGCCTCAAACAGTGGGGAGTGTTTATCTTCCATCCTCTCCACCATGGCTGGCTGCCTCCCACCCCAAGGTGTTCCCCTAACCTGTCACCAGGAAGCCCCCAACTTCGGCCCAAGGCATGGAAGGCAGCTGATCACCTCTGCCATGTGGCGAGTCTTGTGACTATGAATTACAGTGCTCCTGTCTTCCCGTTTCATCCCCTCTCTGTCCCCCCTCCCAGCTCAGCCCAGTCACATAAAGGACTCAGGCCAGACCCCCCCCCCAACGTATCTCAGATCCAGTGTTTGTGCCCAAACCACATGAGACGCGGGAAAAGCATGGAGGCCAAGGATTGTGGCAGGCCCCTTCCCCTTGGAAAACTTCTCTCCCAGACCCAACTTGGACCTTTTTATTGATCCTCTGGGAAGGGGAAGGGAAAGGAATTATTTTCCTGCTGCTCCTGCAGCCCAGCCCCCTTCCAACTGCTTTTGCAGTTTGCCCCCTTCTTCTCCGAGGCAGCACAACCCCAGTCTGCTCCTGGTTAATTCTTTTGCCCTGTTTCCCAGCACTGCAAAAGTAGGACCATGGGTAAGTTTTTGCTGGAGGTCAGCAGTCCAGAGTAATCAATTGATACAGTGCTGTTTTAAGAAAGTGGTAAACCTAATTTCACTCTTTTCACTGTATTCTTGGTTTTAAAAATTTCACACATAATAATAGAGATTTCACTCATACAAATAGAGATAAACATCTATTTAAATAAATAAAATAATAAATAACAAACAAATAAATATTATAATAATAAATATATAAATAATGAGAATAAATAATACAGTTAAAAATAAATAAATATTACAATAAATTAATGTACTAAAATGGAATTATTTGTTAACATGACTTGAGAGACTGAATAAACGTATTAAGACTGTACAATCAGACTGCCATCTGGCTTAGATCCAACTGAATACTGAAAAAATAGGATTAACACAGGGAACAAGACATTTTGAGGAGATCCTGGAGGTTTAACATATCACCAACTGTACACAACTCTGACACAGCTGTTTAAAAAGCCTTGTAAACAGTTGTTTGGGTTGCATTTCTGTTTATTTAGAAAATGTATATCCCAGCTTTCTACTTCGACACCTACTCAACATAGCTATTAATTACAATGGAATTAAAGCAAAGGATGGTATGTTATTTCTCCAAAAATTGCTGGTTTTAATCAGGAAGGATTACTGCATCTCATTATGAGCACATATTTTAAGGGCAGGGGAATGCGAAGTGGTGAATGTCCCACGGTGATGACCTGATAAGACTCCAAAGGTTTGTAAGCCTTGCCATGTTTTTGGTCAGGTAAAATGAAGATTTGAGCCTTAACTAGGCTGCAAATCAAATGTTTGAGCCTTAACTAGGCTGCAAAACAAATGTTTACACCACTCTTCCCCCCAGTAAAGGATTATTGCCAAAATAAAGCTCTAATAGTCACTTTCGTTACTAAAATAACCACGTGTGCACAAACCTCTCCCTGCCCCCCAAGTGGCCCCGGAGCGTGGATTTAGATATCCGCACAGACGGGGCCACTTGGCTATTAGATATATAGATAGGATTGCCAAAGGGTGCTTCCTTCTGAGGCACTTTTCCCATCTTGCCAGACTCACCACAGATATTCTAGCCTCTTCCTATGCTATCTGTGCTTTTTCTCCTGCCTTCTC
The DNA here is from genome assembly GCF_001447785.1 of Gekko japonicus. Taxonomy (NCBI): domain Eukaryota; kingdom Metazoa; phylum Chordata; class Lepidosauria; order Squamata; family Gekkonidae; genus Gekko; species Gekko japonicus. The sequence continues at coordinate 341,706 of NW_015170327.1, read as the reverse complement.
CTTGATGCCAAATCCTCCTCACCTTGAGCTTCTCACTCATCCAGCTCTTGAATGGCTCAAGTGGTAGCTTTCTTCTCCACTTCTTCTTGAAGATGTTCTGTCTTCCTGCCTCTTCTCTTCTGCCTCTCTCAATGGTCACTGTCTTCATTACTGGAACTCTGGGTTCAGACACGACCTTGGTATAGCTGGCCAGGACTCACGTTAAATTTAGTTAGCCTCTACTGTAGATAAAGCAGTTGGCGTAACACTCCTAACTGAACAATTTGAAAGCATTTCTTAGTAACCTTGTAACCTCTCTGTAGCAACTGTCACTTGTTTCACCAACTGAAAATACACTGTAACACTTTGATACCCTCCTGCTATGTATAAAACTTCTATACATAAACAAAACAACAATAGCAATAACATATATTCTAAAAAGAGTAAGAGACCAGTAATACCTTAAAGACTAACAAAATTTGTGGTAGGGCATGAGCTTTTTCGTACCTACCTCCTAAGTAACTAAACTATTTTCTATTTCTGTAACTCTAAAGGAAACTTGATTGTATGCGAATGAGAGACTGATTATTTTGTATATGTGACTTTGATATCCTTCAGTAACAAGATTATTTGTTTGGGAAAACACCCGTGTGGTCTTCATTACTGGAACTCTGGGTTCAGACACGACCTTGGTATAGCTGGCCAGGACTCACGTTAAATTTAGTTAGCCTCTACTGTAGATAAAGCAGTTGGCGTAACACTCCTAACTGAACAATTTGAAAGCATTTCTTAGTAACCTTGTAACCTCTCTGTAGCAACTGTCACTTGTTTCACCAACTGAAAATACACTGTAACACTTTGATACCCTCCTGCTATGTATAAAACTTCTATACATAAACAAAACAACAATAGCAATAACATATATTCTAAAAAGAGTAAGAGACCAGTAATACCTTAAAGACTAACAAAATTTGTGGTAGGGCATGAGCTTCCATGAGTCACTGCTCACTTCTTCAGATACTCTTTTCTACTGCTACAGACAGACTAACATGGCTACCTATCTTGATATATTCTGAAATTATTATGAATAGTATTTCTTTTCTTGGTGGAGAACTTATTTGGCCCCACCAGCAGACATCCCCAGCTGTACTGCTGTGGGCCGCCTTTGCCTCCTTTGAAGGAGGAAGAGCAGGCTTGGAAGAACAGCCCTTTTCAGTTGGCACCTAGAGCCTGGCCCACCCTCCCACCATGATTGCTGTGTGGGCTTTGGCAGGTCACCTGTTTTTTGGGGCCAGGTAGGAATTTTTGATCCCTGACTGATTTGCTCTGGTTAGGGATGTTTTTTCACCTACCTCACACAGCTAATCGGTGGGTGATGGAAATTGCCATAGGGTGGTGCTATTTTGTTAGGTTGGTCACTTTATCTGGCTGGATCGGGGTTGGTGAGTGATATGCGGCTAGGGGAAGACCAATTAACAACTCCACTGGGGGATAGGAGCAGTGTTCCCTCTAAGCTGAGTTAGTGTGAGCTAGCTCACAGTTTTTTATCCTTCAGCTCACACATTTTTGTCTTAGCTCAGGAAGAATGGCTCCAGAACAAACTAAATTATGCAGTAGCCAAATTGCTCACTCACAACATTAATGCCAGTAGCTCACAAAGTAGAATTTTTGCTCACAAAACTCCACAGCTTAGAGGGAGCACAGGATAGGAGTCTAGCTGGATTAGCCTTTGGGTTG